>NW_025765148.1:1890000-2134176 GCF_003918875.1 Haliotis rubra | reverse complement strand
CTTCTGGAGTGATCTCAAACACGAGGTGGAGAACGCAGCACACCAGGTCGGACACAATGTGGAGGGGGCGGCAGTGACGGATTTGACAAACGCTGCAGTCGGGGCACTGGGCAAGAGAGAAATCTCCGCTGATAAACGGGGCTTCTGGAGTGATCTCAAACACGAGGTGGAGAACGCAGCACACCAGGTCGGACACAATGTGGAGGGGGCGGCAGTGACGGATTTGACAAACGCTGCAGTCGGGGCACTGGGCAAGAGAGAAATCTCCGCTGATAAACGGGGCTTCTGGAGTGATCTCAAACACGAGGTGGAGAACGCAGCACACCAGGTCGGACACAATGTGGAGGGGCGGCAGTGACGGATTTGACAAACGCTGCAGTCGGGGCACTGGGCAAGAGAGAAATCTCCGCTGATAAACGGGGCTTCTGGAGTGATCTCAAACACGAGGTGGAGAACGCAGCACACCAGGTCGGACACAATGTGGAGGGGGCGGCAGTGACGGATTTGACAAACGCTGCAGTCGGGGCACTGGGCAAGAGAGAAATCTCCGCTGATAAACGGGCTTCTGGAGTGATCTCAAACACGAGGTGGAGAACGCAGCACACCAGGTCGGACACAATGTGGAGGGGGCGGCAGTGACGGATTTGACAAACGCTGCAGTCGGGGCACTGGGCAAGAGAGAAATCTCCGCTGATAAACGGGGCTTCTGGAGTGATCTCAAACACGAGGTGGAGAACGCAGCACACCAGGTCGGACACAATGTGGAGGGGGCGGCAGTGACGGATTTGACAAACGCTGCAGTCGGGGCACTGGGCAAGAGAGAAATCTCCGCTGATAAACGGGCTTCTGGAGTGATCTCAAACACGAGGTGGAGAACGCAGCACACCAGGTCGGACACAATGTGGAGGGGGCGGCAGTGACGGATTTGACAAACGCTGCAGTCGGGGCACTGGGCAAGAGAGAAATCTCCGCTGATAAACGGGGCTTCTGGAGTGATCTCAAACACGAGGTGGAGAACGCAGCACACCAGGTCGGACACAATGTGGAGGGGGCGGCAGTGACGGCTTTGACAAACAAGGCGGTCGGGGCTGTGGTTGGCAAGTGATGAACTCAAACTTAGAGTAAGTTATTAATTCTGCAAACACACGCGACTGTACGTTTGAACGTCTTCTTATAACCAGTCAATCAAGTTTCCTTTCAAATATTTTTTATATATTCTCGTGGCAATTTTAGTCACGATGTATAAGTGAAACGGATATATTTAGGGTGTGAGTGCAACAGCGCAAGTTTTGAAAGGTTTACCTTCTAACAGCCAATCGTGTCCAAGGTGAAGGACACAGACTTGCACAGCACAGTGCAACACCTCAGACGAATGGGTGATAAAGCCTGCTTACATGAGATAGACGTCATATCATGCTGAATCTGTATCCGTGTATATGTTGTATTTCCAGGTTTCCCGGAGCTGGGAGTGGAACTGGATATTGTTACAGTCACAGAACACAGAGATATATTTCCAATAAACATGTTTATGCCACTTTTAACCAGTGTCTCATCTGTTGTATATATCTGTTATAACATCAGCACAATCAGTCACGTGACGTACTACAACAACAAACACCAACATTAGCACCAGGCTTCTGTCCGGTCCTGACTCAAGTGGCTGAGATTCATCATTAGTTCAGTAGCGTTTAGCTATACTGAATCACCTATAAAATAAAGGTTTGATCCGACACATGAATACTGACCCTACTGTGTTGTAAAACAAATATATTTCTAAAATACACATAGAAACTTTGAATAATAACCTCTGAGCTTCTTCACAGCAGTTGCTTGGTTTATTGCTTAACGTCGCAATCAGCAATATTCACGCTATTTGAAATAATCGAGTCTGAAACAGACAATTTAGTGATCCAAAGCATGAGCATCGATCTACGCAATTGGAATACGATGGCATGTCTCAACCAAGTCAGCGACACTGACCACCGCGATCCAGTTAGTCGCCCCTGACGACAAGCATACTTTTTATGCAGAAATATTTTGCTCAGAATACTAATGTTTATTGACTTCGGCTTCTCACAGTTTGTGTTCATAATGTTCACTTTGATCAAATCAGGAGCATGACTTCTCCCACTTTGTGTTCATAATAATGTTCACTTTGATCAAAACAGGATTATAGATTTCCCATGTAACTAATTGAGTTACTCCCAGAGGTACAGAGTTGGATACGACTGGCTGTTGGGCTTCCTCTTCTCCCCCTATGAATAACTGACAAGAAACGTGTAACCAAGATCGAGTAAACAGTTAAAACATAAACTCAATGAAGCTGCAAGTTTGCATAGTCAAACATACTACGATGCATCGATATTTTTTCATTTCTACCATCGATTAATTGCTTTCAGAATAATTGCAATTCATCGATATTTTAATGCATCATTACAGCCCTATTAATTATATCGCTTAATATATTCTTATGCACATAACTTTGGATCAATCCATTACCCAATAAAGGTAGCAGTGCAGTGAACGTGAGTGCAACCAACCATAACTTTTGTTGATTTAACGTGTCTGACAAATGGGACGTCGAACTGATCGGAGGACACCAGACAGTAAGATGCATGCAATATTTTTTCAATATTGCCCTTGTGGATTTCCATTATGATTTGCACACATAATGTTTCGCATACAGTGTACATCACTATCTATGTAACTGTATTAGTGTTATGGAGCGGCATTGACATGCATATTTATGCTTGTTTGCCAATCCCGTCATGATAACTTGAAGAAAACATGTTTAAACTATACATTAAAATATCCATAGTATTAATATGTAGTCTTTACATTAGGCAATGAGGAATACACAATATATTCAAGATTGAGTTTGCTTTTACCTTTTATCTTTTAATAATTGTCAATATTTTTGCTACAGCCGAAAAAGATTGACCTTGACTTCGTTATGTACAGGTCCGTGGTTGTGGTCTCTTGGTATTTTAGAAACTATGTCGTAAGACAGTTGAGAGTGTTGATCTGTATGCAGTCTTTCTGCATGCATTTTCACGAGATCCATTCTCCCTTTTCTTCTTTTCACTATGAACATATAACCATTTACACAAAGGTATCTTCCACCACGAAATGTAGAGAAAACTTTGAAGTCTAATTGTGCATTTGCCATAACTGGCAAATTCACTCACATTCTGGTACACGAGCTTTATTTCGTTTCCTGAGTGAACTGAGTTAACACATTTTACATTTGGAAGAAAGCTAGTGTCCTATTCCCCTTAAAACAACACCGTCGTCACAACATCAAACATCCAAGGATTGTTACCTCGACCCAAAGGTCGAACTTACGGGACTACCCAGTAGACATCAATTGCTTGATAACGGTTTTAGCAGCTACGCCGAAACGGGGTGTCCCAGTTTGCCAGCAGATATTGTTTAAAGGTTTCAGGTCACTGAACCATTCTAATCTCTTCAAACAACAGGTGATACACTTTTTAGTAACCCCTGAGCTGGTGAACACAGTTCACCTCACCACTGCGCTCAGCTCGTGAACACAGTTCACATGAACTGACACTAATACGAGTAAGTGATTAAATCAATGATTGATGTTATGTTTAAACTGAACACATCACTTATCTCGTTGACATATCAATCTGATAAGGTCACAACAGAACTACACAGAAATAACATTGATGCAGTTGCAGGGTGGTGGTTGTGTGAGACCTAAGAAGAATAAATATTGCCAGCTTGAAGAACGCTAGACCGCGAGGATAGACTGCTGCAAGATGGTGTCGAGACTCTACTTGCTTACGGTGTGTCTCAACTTGTGGGACTATGAATAATGATGTATGCTTGTGATATTGTGCATAATGTGATATTTTGTAATAATGTATGTTTGTATCCTGATGGTAGAGCTAATATTGCCTAATGGTTGTATTTCAAAATACTGTTGACGAGATTGATGATGATAATATGTATGTTGAAATAAATGAATGAATGAAGTCACAGCGTCAATTTTATGGGCAGCCAAAATACCTTGGACCATATTACACACGGAACAACCTGCCCTGCACGCTCATTCATGTGTGTCCTCTTATCCCAGGTAACCCACTGCTGCCTGCTGGGGGTACACCTCCCAACGCCGCTTACATTATAATAAAGAAGTTGTATATCCATGTAACTTTCTCCGTTGTTGAAATTATCATGGTCTCAACAGATATTGCATTGCCATACGAGTTCATGAGAGATGTTCAGGTTATTGTGTTGTCATCCACATGTTGATTTAGCTTGTTTCTTCCTCATTTCCAATTTCATCATTCTGTTGAGTATTTCAGTGTAGCTCGCAAAGACGAGGTCACGGAGCGGAACGATGACGTTTAGTGTATCTCCGCGTTCAGTTACGTAATTTCCGCAAAGAGCCTGCGACAATTTGCCCCGAAAAGTCGTTGTGTCCCATCCGCTGGTCTTGTGTATTGGAGTTAAACAGCCACGACTTTCAAGTGTATTTTGCTTTCCATATATACAGTCCATTGATCACACTGGGCTAGGTGTGAGATGTACAGGTGCTCAGGAGGGTGTTTTATTTCAAAAGACTGACTGCGCATATCGCACATCCAAATATCGCACATTCTAAGGAAATCTCCAATTGATTGTTTCATAAGGTGTCGAAATGGTGTTAAATTCTCTTTGAGCATTAACTTATTTGTCATGCAAAATTGGTGTGTATATATGTGTGATTGAACAACCCTGTTTACAGAGATAGGAATAAAACATAAAACAATGCTGTGATATAACTGAAAATGATCGTACCTCCTATACTCAAACATAGACTTACAATAATCATAGCGTTAAGGTGATCGTAACTCCCATACTTAATGTAGTCGTAACGATAGTATCGCTTTGTGGAACGAGATCCAGATTATGATTTATTTGAACTCTTTGTGGAGAGAGTTTTATGGAATTTGTTAGAATATAGTTTAGCCCCTGCCTACCTTATCACAAGGAAAGTGTGTAATCTGGTTAAACGGATGGCAAGATAAGACTATGTCCATTCCAGCACACATAAATCAGCGAATCACCACGCTGACGGATGTACATCTACACATGGTGTACCAGGAACAACGCAGAATGGGGCCAGACTGTGCCGGATGTTTCTGGGGAAACAAATCTTCCACAACAGGTGGCGTCAACAGTCCAGGCTTATATAAGTACCAGAATCTACGGAACTCGTCATCTCATCTTCAACAAGCTCAGGTAAGTGGCATAACGTTACAGGGAACAAGGGCTTTGAAATAAGAACCTCCAGTTATACCGGCTCAACCACTGGTTAGTTTCATGGCCTAAAGAGCCACAATTCGTTCTTGCCTTTCACAGGTGTGCCTCCTGATGGTGTTTGTTGGTCTATCGGCACCAATCCGTGCCCGTTGGTTTGGTATCACCCAAGTGATAGACGTGTACGACCTGTGTCATTTCAGGATTGCCTACCGCACCAAGCTGACATGTACATACCGTCATATAACTGAAATACTCTTCATGGAGACGTCCAAAATAATTTCCAAATACACTGTGACTTCCACACGTGTATATTATGTAATGGAGTTCAGACAGTCTTTACACTTAGTCAAATATCAAAATTTTGACTATAACAAGGTGTTGATCGCTCACATTTTATTTCGTCAGTCCTATTTGTAGGACAAAATAACCGTTTTCGAAACATATCGTGTCATTCTTTCCGATTGGTCAATTTGTGGCTTAGGTAACAAGCAGCGAGAAAGCCAAAGTGTTTTCCACGTTCAAGAATATTTTCAGACTGCACAAAAGACGAAAAGGAACAATATATCAACAAACCGTTTGCAAAATATGATACAAACCACTTGTTGTTTCAGGTTCAACATGCACCTATTACTAACTCTGTTGACAATTACTACCTCGGTAGTCTACCCACTGCCAGCTGATAAACGGGGCTTCTGGAGTGATCTCAAACACGAGGTGGAGAACGCAGCACACCAGGTCGGACACAATGTGGAGGGGCGGCAGTGACGGATTTGACAAACGCTGCAGTCGGGGCACTGGGCAAGAGAGAAATCTCCGCTGATAAACGGGGCTTCTGGAGTGATCTCAAACACGAGGTGGAGAACGCAGCACACCAGGTCGGACACAATGTGGAGGGGCGGCAGTGACGGATTTGACAAACGCTGCAGTCGGGGCACTGGGCAAGAGAGAAATCTCCGCTGATAAACGGGGCTTCTGGAGTGATCTCAAACACGAGGTGGAGAACGCAGCACACCAGGTCGGACACAATGTGGAGGGGCGGCAGTGACGGATTTGACAAACGCTGCAGTCGGGGCACTGGGCAAGAGAGAAATCTCCGCTGATAAACGGGGCTTCTGGAGTGATCTCAAACACGAGGTGGAGAACGCAGCACACCAGGTCGGACACAATGTGGAGGGGCGGCAGTGACGGATTTGACAAACGCTGCAGTCGGGGCACTGGGCAAGAGAGAAATCTCCGCTGATAAACGGGGCTTCTGGAGTGATCTCAAACACGAGGTGGAGAACGCAGCACACCAGGTCGGACACAATGTGGAGGGGCGGCAGTGACGGATTTGACAAACGCTGCAGTCGGGGCACTGGGCAAGAGAGAAATCTCCGCTGATAAACGGGGCTTCTGGAGTGATCTCAAACACGAGGTGGAGAACGCAGCACACCAGGTCGGACACAATGTGGAGGGGGCGGCAGTGACGGATTTGACAAACGCTGCAGTCGGGGCACTGGGCAAGAGAGAAATCTCCGCTGATAAACGGGGCTTCTGGAGTGATCTCAAACACGAGGTGGAGAACGCAGCACACCAGGTCGGACACAATGTGGAGGGGGGCGGCAGTGACGGATTTGACAAACGCTGCAGTCGGGGCACTGGGCAAGAGAGAAATCTCCGCTGATAAACGGGGCTTCTGGAGTGATCTCAAACACGAGGTGGAGAACGCAGCACACCAGGTCGGACACAATGTGGAGGGGCGGCAGTGACGGATTTGACAAACGCTGCAGTCGGGGCACTGGGCAAGAGAGAAATCTCCGCTGATAAACGGGGCTTCTGGAGTGATCTCAAACACGAGGTGGAGAACGCAGCACACCAGGTCGGACACAATGTGGAGGGGGCGGCAGTGACGGATTTGACAAACGCTGCAGTCGGGGCACTGGGCAAGAGAGAAATCTCCGCTGATAAACGGGGCTTCTGGAGTGATCTCAAACACGAGGTGGAGAACGCAGCACACCAGGTCGGACACAATGTGGAGGGGGCGTCAGTGACGGCTTTGACAAACAAGGCAGTCGGGGCTGTGGTTGGCAAGTGATGAACTCAAACTTAGAGTAAGTTATTAATTCTGCAAACACACGCGACTGTACGTTTGAACGTCTTCTTATAACCAGTCAATCAAGTTTCCTTTCAAATATTTGTTTATATATTCTCGTGGCAATTTTTAGTCACGATGTATAAGTGAAACGGATATATTTAGGGTGTGAGTGCAACAGCGCAAGTTTTGAAAGGTTTACCTTCTAACAGCCAATCGTGTCCAAGGTGAAGGACACAGACTTGCACAGCACAGTGCAACACCTCAGACGAATGGGTGATAAAGCCTGCTTACATGAGATAGACGTCATATCATGCTGAATCTGTATCCGTGTATATGTTGTATTTCCAGGTTTCCCGGAGCTGGGAGTGGAACTGGATATTGTTAGAGTCACAGAACACAGAGATATATTTCCAATAAACATGTTTATGCCACTTTTAACCAGTGTCTCATCTGTTGTATATATCTGTTATAACATCAGCACAATCAGTCACGTGACGTACTACAACAACAACAAACACCAACATTAGCACCAGGCTTCTGTCCGGTCCTGACTCAAGTGGCTGAGATTCATCATTAGTTCAGTAGCGTTTAGCTATACTGAATCACCTATAAAATAAAGGTTTGATCCGACACATGAATACTGACCCCTACTGTGTTGTAAAACAAATATATTTCTAAAATACACATAGAAACTTTGAATAATAACCTCTGAGCTTCTTCACAGCAGTTGCTTGGTTTATTGCTTAACGTCGCAATCAGCAATATTCACGCTATTTGAAATAATCGAGTCTGAAACAGACAATTTAGTGATCCAAAGCATGAGCATCGATCTACGCAATTGGAATACGATGGCATGTCTCAACCAAGTCAGCGACACTGACCACCCGATCCAGTTAGTCGCCCCTGACGACAAGCATACTTTTTATGCAGAAATATTTTGCTCAGAATACTAATGTTTATTGACTTCGGCTTCTCACAGTTTGTGTTCATAATGTTCACTTTGATCAAATCAGGAGCATGACTTCTCCCACTTTGTGTTCATAATAATGTTCACTTTGATCAAAACAGGATTATAGATTTCCCATGTAACTAATTGAGTTACTCCCAGAGGTACAGAGTTGGATACGACTGGCTGTTGGGCTTCCTCTTCTCCCCCTATGAATAACTGACAAGAAACGTGTAACCAAGATCGAGTAAACAGTTAAAACATAAACTCAATGAAGCTGCAAGTTTGCATAGTCAAACATACTACGATGCATCGATATTTTTTCATTTCTACCATCGATTAATTGCTTTCAGAATAATTGCAATTCATCGATATTTTAATGCATCATTACAGCCCTATTAATTATATCGCTTAATATATTCTTATGCACATAACTTTGGATCAATCCATTACCCAATAAAGGTAGCAGTGCAGTGAACGTGAGTGCAACCAACCATAACTTTTGTTGATTTAACGTGTCTGACAAATGGGACGTCGAACTGATCGGAGGACACCAGACAGTAAGATGCATGCAATATTTTTTCAATATTGCCCTTGTGGATTTCCATTATGATTTGCACACATAATGTTTCGCATACAGTGTACATCACTATCTATGTAACTGTATTAGTGTTATGGAGCGGCATTGACATGCATATTTATGCTTGTTTGCCAATCCCGTCATGATAACTTGAAGAAAACATGTTTAAACTATACATTAAAATATCCATAGTATTAATATGTAGTCTTTACATTAGGCAATGAGGAATACACAATATATTCAAGATTGAGTTTGCTTTTACCTTTTTATCTTTTTAATAATTGTCAATATTTTTGCTACAGCCGAAAAAGATTGACCTTGACTTCGTTATGTACAGGTCCGTGGTTGTGGTCTCTTGGTATTTTAGAAACTATGTCGTAAGACAGTTGAGAGTGTTGATCTGTATGCAGTCTTTCTGCATGCATTTTCACGAGATCCATTCTCCCCTTTTCTTCTTTTTCACTATGAACATATAACCATTTACACAAAGGTATCTTCCACCACGAAATGTAGAGAAAACTTTGAAGTCTAATTGTGCATTTGCCATAACTGGCAAATTCACTCACATTCTGGTACACGAGCTTTATTTCGTTTCCTGAGTGAACTGAGTTAACACATTTTACATTTGGAAGAAAGCTAGTGTCCTATTCCCTTAAAACAACACCGTCGTCACAACATCAAACATCCAAGGATTGTTACCTCGACCCAAAGGTCGAACTTACGGGACTACCCAGTAGACATCAATTGCTTGATAACGGTTTTAGCAGCTACGCCGAAACGGGGTGTCCCAGTTTGCCAGCAGATATTGTTTAAAGGTTTCAGGTCACTGAACCATTCTAATCTCTTCAAACAACAGGTGATACACTTTTTAGTAACCCCTGAGCTGGTGAACACAGTTCACCTCACCACTGCGCTCAGCTCGTGAACACAGTTCACATGAACTGACACTAATACGAGTAAGTGATTAAATCAATGATTGATGTTATGTTTAAACTGAACACATCACTTATCTCGTTGACATATCAATCTGATAAGGTCACAACAGAACTACACAGAAATAACATTGATGCAGTTGCAGGGTGGTGGTTGTGTGAGACCTAAGAAGAATAAATATTGCCAGCTTGAAGAACGCTAGACCGCGAGGATAGACTGCTGCAAGATGGTGTCGAGACTCTACTTGCTTACGGTGTGTCTCAACTTGTGGGACTATGAATAATGATGTATGCTTGTGATATTGTGTATAATGTGATAGTTTGTAATAATGTATGTTTGTATCCTGATGGTAGAGCTAATATTGCCTAATGGTTGTATTTCAAAATACTGTTGACGAGATTGATGATGATAATATGTATGTTGAAATAAATGAATGAATGAAGTCACAGCGTCAATTTTATGGGCAGCCAAAATACCTTGGACCATATTACACACGGAACAACCTGCCCTGCACGCTCATTCATGTGTGTCCTCTTATCCCAGGTAACCCACTGCTGCCTGCTGGGGGGTACACCTCCCAACGCCGCTTACATTATAATAAAGAAGTTGTATATCCATGTAACTTTCTCCGTTGTTGAAATTATCATGGTCTCAACAGATATTGCATTGCCATACGAGTTCATGAGAGATGTTCAGGTTATTGTGTTGTCATCCACATGTTGATTTAGCTTGTTTCTTCCTCATTTCCAATTTCATCATTCTGTTGAGTATTTCAGTGTAGCTCGCAAAGACGAGGTCACGGAGCGGAACGATGACGTTTAGTGTATCTGCGTGTTCAGTTACGTAATTTCCGCAAAGAGCCTGCGACAATTTGCCCCGAAAAAGTCGTTGTGTCCCATCCGCTGGTCTTGTGTATTGGAGTTAAACAGCCACGACTTTCAAGTGTATTTTGCTTTCCATATATACAGTCCATTGATCACACTGGGCTAGGTGTGAGATGTACAGGTGCTCAGGAGGGTGTTTTATTTCAAAAGACTGACTGCGCATATCGCACATCCAAATATCGCACATTCTAAGGAAATCTCGAATTGATTGTTTCTTAAGGTGTCGAAATGGTGTTAAATTCTCTTTTGAGCATTAACTTATTTGTCATGCAAAATTGGTGTGTATATATGTGTGATTGAACAACCCTGTTTACAGAGATAGGAATAAAACATAAAACAATGCTGTGATATAACTGAAAATGATCGTACCTCCTATACTCAAACATAGACTTACAATAATCATAGCGTTAAGGTGATCGTAACTCCCATACTTAATGTAGTCGTAACGATAGTATCGCTTTGTGGAACGAGATCCAGATTATGATTTATTTGAACTCTTTGTGGAGAGAGTTTTATGGAATTTGTTAGAATATAGTTTTAGCCCCTGCCTACCTTATCACAAGGAAAGTGTGTAATCTGGTTAAACGGATGGCAAGATAAGACTATGTCCATTCCAGCACACATAAATCAGCGAATCACCACGCTGACGGATGTACATCTACACATGGTGTACCAGGAACAACGCAGAATGGGGCCAGACTGTGCCGGATGTTTCTGGGGAAACAAATCTTCCACAACAGGTGGCGTCAACAGTCCAGGCTTATATAAGTACCAGAATCTACGGAACTCGTCATCTCATCTTCAACAAGCTCAGGTAAGTGGCATAACGTTACAGGGAACAAGGGCTTTGAAATAAGAACCTCCAGTTATACCGGCTCAACCACTGGTTAGTTTCATGGCCTAAAGAGCCACAATTCGTTCTTGCCTTTCACAGGTGTGCCTCCTGATGGTGTTTGTTGGTCTATCGGCACCAATCCGTTCCCGTTGGTTTGGTATAACCTAAGTGATAGACGTGTACGACCAGTGTCATTTCAGGATTGCCTACCGCACCAAGCTGACATGTACATGCCGTCATAGAACTGAAATACTCTTCATGGAGACGTCCAAAATAATTCCCAAATACACGGTGACTGCCACACGTGTATATTATGTAATGGAGTTCAGACAGTCTTTTACACTTAGTCAAATCTCAATTTTGACTATAACAAGGTGTTGATGGCTCACATTTTATTTCGTCAGTCCTATTTGTGGGACAAAATAACCGTTTTCGAAACATATCGTGTCATTCTTTCCGATTGGTCTATTTGTGGTTTAGGTAACAAGCAGCGAGAAAGCCAAAGTGTTTTCCACGTTCAAGAATATTTTCAGACTGCACAACAGACGAAAAGGAACACAATATCAACAATCCGTTTGCAAAATATGATACAAACCACTTGTTGTTTCAGGTTCAACATGCACCTATTACTAACTCTGTTGACAATTACTACCTCGGTAGTCTACCCACTGCCAGCTCATAAACGGGGCTTCTGGAGTGATCTCAAACACGAGGTGGAGAACGCAGCACACCAGGTCGGACACAATGTGGAGGGGGCGGCAGTGACGGATTTGACAAACGCTGCAGTCGGGGCACTGGGCAAGAGAGAAATCTCCGCTGATAAGAGAAATCTGGAGAACCGCCAGGTCGGACACAATAAACGGATTTGGGCTTCTGGAGTGATCTCAAACACGAGGTGGAGATCTCAAACACGAGGTAGGTCACCAGGTCGGACACAATGGAGGGGGCGGCAGTGGACAAAGGGGCGGCAGAGAGAAGTCTCCGTGATAAACGGGGCTTTTGACAAACACGAGGTGGAGAACGCAGTCACCAGGGGCTGTGGTTGGCAAGTGATGAGGCAGTCGGGGCTGTGGTTGGCAAGTGATGAACAGTCGGGGCTGTGGTTGGCAAGTGATGCTTAGAGTAAGTTATTAATTCTGCAAACACACGCGACTGTACGTTTGAACGTCTTCTTATAACCAGTCAATCAAGTTTCCTTTCAAATATTTGTTTATATATTCTCGTAGCAATTTTTAGTCACGATGTATAAGTGAAACGGATATATTTAGGGTGTGAGTGCAACAGCGCAAGTTTTGAAAGGTTTACCTTCTAACAGCCAATCGTGTCCAAGGTGAAGGACACAGACTTGCACAGCACAGTGCAACACCTTAGACGAATGGGTGATAAAGCCTGCTAACATGAGATAGACGTCATATCATGCTGAATCTGTATCCGTGTCTATGTTGTATTTCCAGGTTTCCCGGAGCTGGGAGTGGAACTGGATATTGTTACAGTCACAGAACACAGAGATATATTTCCAATAAACATGTTTATGCCACTTTTAACCAGTGACTCATCTGTTGTATATATCTGTTATAACATCAGCACAATCAGTCACGTGACGTACTGCAACAACAAACACCAACATTAGCACCAGGCTTCTGTCCGGTCCTGACTCAAGTGTCTATTTTACCCTTGATGTCCAGCCCGGGCCAGTCTAGGAAGTTTGATCACTGTTGGTACTGAGTGATAATCATCACTGCCATTGGAATTAAACTGCCATTATTTGTTGTACCGCCATTGTCATTCCTTTGCAGTAATTTGTATTAGTTTGTATACAGATCTCAAAATGAAGAGGAAATGGACAGGTAGCGCTGTCTACTATAGACTTAAGGTACCTGTCAGGTATCTGTCTAGAGTTGGCAAAAGGTATTGGTCAGGTATTTTTCTACTTGGCACTTGAGGCATCAGTCAGACTAACAGCATAACACTCACACAAACCTTTCACAAATGTTTATTGCAATGTCTATAAACATCAATTTTGTTAAAAGTATTAATAATAAGATATCTGGAAAAGAAAATGAAGAGGATCCGGAACCACACAAACTGACTCCAGTGGGCGTACATCGCTCTCTGAAACAAGCATATCATAGGGATTCATTTACAGAATGTTATGATCAATAGAATGGATTGCAAAATTATGAAAAATAAACATTATGGCACATTTAAGGGGTTTTTTAAGAGCACAACTTCTGCATATCGCAAGTTGGCGCGTGCAAAAGGGAGTCGGGAACCAGCTTTATAGATCCTATTGGTTCTACTACACTGAAACAGAAGGACTTGCTCGCTGAGCCAGTGTTGTGTGTAAACTTCTGGCCGGATAGAGACATGTGACAGCTGTGATTGGGTGAAATAGTGTACGATTTTTATGTTTTTTTAAAAGCGCATCCATCCAGTAAATATAACTAACCACAATTTTATGTATTTTTATCATCATGACTTATGCTAAATGTGTGTACAGATATTTTCAAGTATAGTTCGTTTAATTTGATTTCATTTGAGAAGGAGGAATTGCTCACTAACACAAACTCTAATAATTGCAACAAAAACCAAATTTTGCACAGTCACTTGAAATCAACAGACCAACTCTGATGATTTGTCTCATAATTTGGGACACTGAATAAAAAAGTTCTTTAACAAACGATCATTATATTGTTGTCACTTACTGCTATTTTGTACGATGGGGGACCACTTGCTGGTAGAACAGCCAGGTAGCAAAATTTCAATTTTGCAACTCGCACACCTGGCTGTTCTACCAGAAAGCGGTACCCCCTATGGAAAGATAGCGAAAAGAAGTCTATGGGAAAACATTTGGCTGTGTGTAAGAACTAGTTATTATCCAAAGACAACAGAGGTTGATAGGACTTGTATGAAAACTAGTTATTGTCCAACCAGGGCTGCAAGGACCTGACATGGAGATGATATAAATACCAAGTCAGGTGTGTTCAGACAGGTGGGGGCAGATCTGAAAGTGAGGATACGAAGGAGGTTGATAATACTTGTGAGACAACTAGCTATTGTATTCTATAATGTATTCTATTCACGAGGATTATTTTGAGGGGTTAGGGTTTGGGGTTAGGGTTATTTTTAGTTTTAGGTTTAGGAACCTAATCCAATATAGTAGGTAATGCGTGTGTACCTTTTATGCATTTTTCACACAAAAATGTGGAAAGGACATGATGAAATGGTTTAATGTATAAAAGTGGGCTAATGGAAATTGGCTGGAACTTGCAACAAAGCCACTTTCACACGCTACATTTGTTCAGTAAAATGACTTGAAGGCTAACTCACCCTCGCGCCATCACCAGACATGCTCATGTTTCGCTCATTCCTTAGCCAATTTTCTTTCACCAACCCCCATGTCATATATTCGAATCAACAGACAGGTCTGCAGCAGGTCCATTAATCCCCAAAACAATTTTAAACATTTGTTGGGCATCTATCCTAGGGCAGGTCTAACAGTGAGGTATATTTACGAAGGAGGTTGATAATACTTGCAAGATAACTAGTTATTGTCCTACCTGAGCTGTAAGGACCTGACATGGCGATGACACAAATACTACGTCAGCTGTGTACAGGCTGTAGGGCAGGTCTAACAGTGAGGTATATTTACGAAGAAGGTTCACACTCTGTAGGCTGTAACACTCAATATCTGCAACAGAAACACATCCTGATGACACAACAGCCACAGAATAATACACCATCCGACTGGGATTTACAGAAGTAGCAACACAGAACCGAGGTAATGACAGTGAGCTTATCTAGAACACCGTACAAATCAATGCTGGCAAGAGGAGAGGTCGAAACATACCATGCAGCTCTGTTCTGTCAATCTTTAGATGTCTGTGGAAAGAAAGGAAGTTTCACTTATGATCTCTCCATTATGAGCAAGTAAGTGAGTATGGTTTTACGCCGCTTTAAGCAATATTCCTGCAATATCACGTTGGGGGGACACCAGAAATGGGCTTCACACATTGTACCCATGTGGGGAATCAAACCCCAGTCTTCGGCGTGACGAGCAAACGCTTTAACCACAAGGCTACCCCATCGCCGCCTCTCTCCATTATGATGTTGGTGTCCAACTTCTGCGATAGACAGCAATTATCATCCTCATCTACTGACTTCATGCATGAAGCAGAGCAAAGAGCACAGTAGCCCATAGCACAGCAAGAGGATACCTGCCTCATTCAGGTACTGTATAACAAGACAAGGGGGAAACAAATGTTTGAAAACCAATTCGAGACAATCCATTATTCTTATATGTGTGTCAACCTTCAGAAATGTTCAATTAACATAAAACAATATTAAAAAATATCACAAGAGCGTATAATTCAATATTATTTTCATTCAGATGCAGCTCGACCTCAAACTGTTATTGATGGGTTTTTATCTACTTTTGCACTAAATTAGTTCCTAGTAGTCAAAGACAAAGTTAAAACTAAACCAAACACAGCTTTGAGAGTGGTGTGTGAATAACAGACTCAGTGATTTATATTGGGAGCAGTGATCCAAGTAATGAATAAAGTAAGCCATCTTGACCACCCAATCCATTAAGTCACCTCTTACTACAAGCACAGGTTGCAGGATACCTACAATACCTCGGAATCACACTTTGTTCAGACCCTCACTCACCTCACAGCATTGTACAGCTCCCGATGGTTGCTATGACCGCTCACCCCATACCCATCAAATGTGTAAATCTGAAAATGTTCATCATTACATTTTCAACAAATATGGAAACAGTTTCTGATATCACAATGTGCATAATGAGACTTTAAGCATTATCAGCATGCCATGTTATACTGAAGTACAACATGTTATAAATGAAATGCTTCTAAGCGACATTAAACTGAATTTGTGAACATGGTCACACAACACTGCACAAAACAGCCCAACTACGTATTTCACAAGTATTATATTTTTTTGTGAGACAGAAACAAAAATATTTATCCTCTTACGATGTTTAACGTTTTGTTTATGCAGCTTTACAGGGGGTCAGCTCTTTTTTAATTCAAGAACAGGAAATATCTTGGCTTCAAGACTTCAAGCAATCCTGCCAAATTCGATGTAGATAACTCTGAAGGCAACTCTGAAGGCAACTAACAAGACCTGTGTCTCCTGAAGATGTCTACCTGTGTTATTCTCTACTAGAGATAACTACCTGTGTAACTCGGTGTTTTTGGCAGTGCTGGAGGATCTCATTACAGACTGTCTGCCTATCCCACTGCACCTTTGGATTGTCTGGCAAGGATCTGGAAAAAGAACAAATCAATACCATGAATACTGGTAATACACACGGATCAACAGAGATGACCACAGTGAGTGAGTGAGTGAGTTTAGTTTTACGCCACATTTAGCAATATTCCAGCAATATCACGGCTGGGAACACAGGACTTGGGCTTCACACATGTGCGTGATGAGCTAACGCTTTAACCACAAGATACCCCACCACCCCTATTAGAAAGTGAGTGATTGGTGTTTCAAACTTTCATGTCACAGCCAGTAATATTCCAGTCTGACCCAGTAGGTAGTGGTCGTCTGTATAGATGGCAAGTAATCAATTCTGGACCAGTCAAATCAGTGATAACTAGGATGACATACAACCAGTACCCAATGTGTCCAACCGAACAGCTGTTACCAACATTACAACAAGAATTGGTTACAGAGAACCCAGGCAGTTTATCATGGAAACCAATGAAGTGGATGAGATGGGGTTGGAGAAGATATTTAGTCCACAAGATGGTGATAATTAAGTTGACACTGGGTATTGGAGGGCGATGAACACAGTACATACCTGATATCTAGAACTGTCACCTGGTCAGGAGATAAACCCAACACACTGCAACTCTTTACGACCTCTTTCGTTCTCACATCACCTTTTTTGGTCATAATTTCCTGAAAAACATGATTAACTGTGTGTTTCAGTGGCATTTAGAAGTTGTACATAGATGTCCAAGATATTTTTATGGATTAAAGAAGTTTAATCCATAAAAATATCTTGGACATGATTAACTGTGGTTATTACATTTGACGTTGATACAGAGTGATAACATACACGAACAGGGAAGATAATGGTTCAACGTAGGATGGTGTAGCAAATACAAAGTTAGCTAAGATACATAGCGTTCAGTGACATGAACGCTATGTATCTTAGCTAATACAAAGTAGGGTGATAGCACATAAAGCAACCATACCTGTTGTAAAACAAAGTACTGACGAAGGGGCTTCTACACCCAGGATTGCCGGGGCAAAAAACATACACTCATCGTCTGGGTGTGCGGTAACGAAAAGAACAGTTGCATTGTCTTTCGGTTTAGACACACGTGATCTCTTTCGCCACAAGACTGGAATGTATACTATGATTGCGAGCATGTACATGAAAATATACGTTGTCAATAAAATATGAAACATTGTCAGAAAATGATCGAACACTTCTGATGATGAGGACATGTTGAGTAAGGAAGCCGCCATGCACACTCTGAAAAAAAGTATTACCTTTGCGACTAACTTCAATCCTTTGAAACTGAACGGTTGTCAGTTGAATTATTTTGGTTGTCGCATTTATGTTGATTAATAGGTTTAAAAGAACACAAGAATAGCTACGTCAAAATTTATAACGTATATGTATGTAGACAGGGAATAGACATATAAAACATTAAATGAATTTTTTTTATACTTTTCAGCTTTGTACATGGCATGGATCGTGGTTGAGAGACAAACATTGTATGTATTACAGGTAGATGGATATTGGGAGTGGATGGACTTGGCCGCTTTGTACAGTATTCCAGTTTTTTTCAGGATATCTCTGAGCAGGTCTTAGACGTTGACTACTTTGGTGAACACCGCGAGCATGGTGCTGGAAAACCAACGTGGATACTGAATTAAATAATAAGCCAAACTTTAATGTGGCACTTTTTTAAATAGATGTATTAACATATTTATAATGACATCAGAAGGAATAAAAGGGAAAATGTTTAATTTGTGTAAATGATGCATAATGTTTATTTGTGTAAAGATATTAGGAAAATTACACGAAATATCATGGCTTTTTTACATTACCGCAAATCTCTGAACACCCGCCCGGGTGTATCTATGTTTTCAGAGTTAAGTTACACACAGCCTCTATTCAAAGTTTAATGATGTTGTTATTTCCTTTTTATTTTCTTTGTTCTTGTGTTGTTGCTTTTATTGGGTTTAGTTGTTGCTGTTTTTGTTGTTTTGGTTTTTGTTTGTTTTGTATATTGTTTCGTGTATTGTTTTCGTTTCGGTTTACACTTGTAATTTCAATGAAACGAAAAGGTCAGTGATTTGCATTTTGTATGATCACTTTTTTCGTTTTAATGTCACTGTATTAAGCACCAATGTTTCATTGATGTTCACTTGGAATGTGTTATAGCAGGACGCTATTCGTGGATTTATGCTTATTATGTTTCTAAGGCTGTGCAAAATGTATAATTCAAGCAACACTTGAGCTGCACCGTTGAATCAGGCGGACAAGCGATGTTGTTAGGCTGGTAGCATGGAAGGTTGTTTATAGCATTAATCACTTGATTGTCTTATCCAGGGCTGTCAATTAGCTGTCATATCTGACGTTTGTAGGCAGCATGAGTTGTATTATCCCCAGGGCGTTGAACTCGGATAAAAGAAGCCAATAAAAACAAAAAAAAACAGAGATGTCTGGAGAAGAGTGAGTGAGTGAATATCGTTGTCAACGATTTTAGCAATATTCCAGCAATATCACGCCAGAAATGGGCTTCACTTTGCACCCATGTGGGGAATCGAACCCGGGTTTTCGGCGTAACGAGCGAACGCTTTAACCACTAGGCTAGCCCGCCGCCCCTGTCTGGAGAAGAGCGGGGGTGGGATACGATGCGATGCGCGATGCGCTGCGCTGCGATCCGATACGATACGATACGATACGATACGATACGATACGATACGATACGATACGATACGATACGATACGATACGATACGATACGATACGATACGATACGATACGATACGATACGATACGATACGATACGAACGATACGATACGATATGATAAGCACAACAACAAAGAATTATTTTTTAGCCCTTGTCCAGCCTGTCGGCTTACAGAATGATACATCCTTTTTCACATTTCCTTTTATGATTACTTTGTATGTCACAACAGCCCATCTCCTTTTGCTTGAACTTTCCTCCTCCTATCGACGTAAGTTGTGTATAAATGTATAGAGTGTGCACGATAAATGTCGACAGACACATAATACTCTCATCAATAAATAACACAATTTGGTATCTCTTCATATTATTTCATCTACCGTTTCAAGCTTATTGTATGGACCGAGGGGAACATTAGTTGTTAGGTATATCGTATGTATGATAAGCCGTAAATGAGACTGTGTGTTTGTTGGGAAGAGGGTAATTATTTCTCCTTAAAGTATATGTTATCTTATCGTAGAACAGAATGATCCTATTGACAGCTGCATACTTATTATGAGTAAGTTTGATGTGTTCATTCATCATGTATATCTAATAACCCTTGCGACTTGCCGGTAAACGTGTCGGCTGAAAACACCGTAGCATAGCAACAGCGTCAGGCATGATTGTTAGCGTTTGAGGCGGTGAATGTGTGTTTTCGTTGTTCAGTGTAAGAAAACACCGTCCGGTATATTTCAATATGGCAGATGAAGCTCAGGAAATACCTAAAGATGATACTGATGTGCAGGATACACAAGAATCCCAGAAACCCGACGCAGAGGCCGACACAGATGCAGGTCAGGTACCCGTTACAGAGGATATGAATCAAAACCAGAGTGACGAGACAGATGGGCCAAAAGAAAAAGAAGATGGAAAAACTGGTGAAGATGAGACTGACAACACTGCCCCCGAGTTTGCTGTTCAGGCAAGTGGAGGAGAGGATGAACCGAATGCCCCCCAAAAAGAACTGGTGAAAGAGTCGGATAAAGATGATGAAGAACAGACTGTACCTAAAGCAGTGGCAGAAGGGGGAGAAACAGAGGGGACTGGCGAAGTAGTAGCAGAGGAGGGGCAAGCGACAGAAGAACAGCCGTCTGAAGATGTAAAACCAGAAGATGAGGAAAAAGCAGAGCCAGCAGAGGAACAAGGTTTGCATCACACAATTCAAATTTCCATCTGTATTATAGACGAATATTGTGTGCCGAAACAAATCCACATTAGATAGCAAATCCAATATATCTGCAACTGTGCAAATAAACATTTATGATGTCACATGTCATTGTAACAATTTAATACAGAGATGCCAACCTCTACGATTTTATCATAGTCGCTACGAATTTTAGCCTCAAACCATGCCAATATGATTGCACTAGACATTCTATGAAGTTTGAAGACAATTATTTAAATTTGGATATATAGACAAAAACAGTTTTTGTCGTTTAAAATACGTTTTCGCCAAAAAGAGACGACAAGAAGAAATGTAATGCTGATAATTTGGAAATCTGCTCTTGGAGGTATGTGAAATTAAAGCTTCACTCTTGATTAGGGACCGTTCATAATTGTTGGCTAGCGGGGATGATGATGATTTTTGTGGAGAAGCATGTACAATGTGAATGACCCCCCCTAAAATGTATGTATAAAATAAGTTACCACCCCCTGCATGTCATGTACAAAATCAATGACCCTCCTCCCCTGCCCATAATTTCTAAGCATAATTTTATACATTATTATGAAAAACATTGCTGGAACCACCCCCTAGTTCGTGTGTACAAAATTGCTGTCACCCCTAGCTCGCCAGAACAAAATAGGTGACCCCGCCTTAAAATCATCATCACCCCCCCCTAGCAATAAATTATGAACGGTCCCTTAGTGTCATATTATCTTTCTCAGAATCCATCATGATTTTAAGTATTTAGTTGAGTACTAATTTTATGGTAAAACTACTACTTTTGAGCCTGGAAACTACTATTTGCAACACTTTGGGGTTGGCATCTCTGCTAACATATATTGTGCTTCAGAAATGTTTAACTCCTTTCTCATCTGGTCACGTTAGTTTCATGTCACATAGGTCACTAAGGTGTCAAGTCTCATTGGTCAGCTGAGATAGCACTCATAATGTGTATGACAACTATATATGTACATGGTGTCCATATTTCATAGAAGAGACTGTAAAGTTAGATAACACCGACCAATCAATCAACATGAAGCTAAATCTCTGTACAAAGAATGTTGTTTTTACATGTAGGTGCTCCCTTCCTTTGTGCTCTATTGAACTTACATGTAGAAACACTTTTGACTAATTCACAACAGTGATTAATCAATCAACTCGTTATAGTGATAATTCCTTTAATCAATGTTGTTGTTTTCCGAATCAGCTGATCATTCCACATGCTTCATGTACATATTTCATAACATGCAACATATTCACCACATCAGGTCTGAATTTATAACCTAATCATTTGCTGAATAATTACCCCAGACATGAGAAATACCAAATGAAAGCCACTGATACCAGCTGTGTATTTTAGACTCCGGCAGAGGCATGACTGTTATTGGGCTATTTTGCAAAGTCTTTTTAAAGGTAATTTGAATACAACTAATTATACCTCTAATAATAATTAACTGTTTACGTGATAACAATTGAGTTAGTAAATTTTGTATGAATTCTATACAATCTGGTTTAGTTTAGCCAGTGAGTGACAATATATCGGTTGTTGCTGTTTTGAGTACATGATGTATTATTGTAAACACAGTACATAAACAAACAATCACATAATCACCTGGCATGATTTAATATCAAGGTATAAAACACTGAAATGGTATGTAAATCAATCTCACACATCTTACCTACCACACAATCACAAATCTGAACATGCCTTCTTTCCTGGGATATATTTTTGTCCATCAAAATATAACCATTAGGGGTGTTTCCAAATAATGGCATCTGATGAGATTCCTCAATCTCTTTATCTGTTTGTTAATGCTGACAATAATTGTTCTTTGTAATATCAACATCATCATAGATCATTAGTAACCAATTTTCAGAAATGTGTATAGATACTGCCTCCAAGTTTATTTCACTGTGCATACAGAAAGTAGCGCAGCCTCTTGTTAGCCAGTTAACCAGCTCAGGACAGCTATGGTGAGCCCAAGGGGCAGTGTTAGACAGTAGGATGGAAGCTAGATCTACCCTTCAATTGAACCTGTGACACTACTGTCTTTTGAATTTCCAGGTGAAGCTGAAGCTGAAGGGAATGCTCGAGCGGAGGACTTTACAGATGGTAAAGTAGAAGATCCAGAGGCTGCTCAAGAAGCAGATGCTCAGCATACAACTGAAACTCCTGCCCAGGAGGAGAGACCTCGATCAAGCAGTACTAGAGGCAGCAAACGACTCTCCCCTCAACCCCAGGCTGAGGGAGGCAGTCCACGACAGTCTCCTGCCCCTAGTGCAAAGGAGACAAGCAGGACACCCCCAACCCCTGAGGAAGGTAATGAGGGGTATCCGTCCCAGCCTCCCCCCACTCAGGCTGATGTTGAGGTTATCCCTGAGGCACCCCGAGTTCCATCAAGAGAAAGGACAGACACATCACTTGAAGGCACAATGTCTAGCTCAGCTCTGGTAGGTAGATAGTTGCCCAAACATTAGGGGTTGTGTTGACTTTCATTCAGTGATCTCATCTTGTTTATATCTTCCTTATATATATGCCAAGAAGCTGGATGAAAAATAAATTGTCAGGATTGACAAGGTAAATTACTAATCAAGAAATATATATCTGCTTTGTTTTAATATTTTAACATAGTATTATAAGAATTGAAGTCATTATGAATTATGTCCAGTTTTATTCCCTTACTGGTCAACGTGTTACAGAACATGGTGTGGTCATTCGGCCTGAATCGCAGCATCCCGGTGCTCAACCTGACCGATGGAGTGAGGAAGGTGATCATGTACCCCTGTGCCCATGTCGGCGTCCTCTACGACTTCCACAACAACAAACAGCACATACTACAGGGGCATGTAAGTCACAGACATCGCAGTCAGATCTTGTAGTTTGCTACCATTCTGTATGAAGATCTGACAAACACCCAATTGAGCAATTGACTCACGGACTCACTGATTCTCACTTGAGTCACTGACTCACCGATTGACTCACGGACTCACTGATTCTCACTTGAGTCACTGACTCACCGATTGACTCACACTGACTGATTCTCACTTGAGTCACTGACTCACCGATTGACTCTCACTGATTCTCACTTGAGTCACTGACTCACCGATTGACTCGACAGACTCACTGATTCTCACTTGAGTCACTGACTCACCGATTGACTCACAGACTCACTGATTCTCACTTGAGTCACTGACTCACCGATTGACTCACGGACTCACTGATTCTCACTTGAGTCACTGACTGACTCACCGATTGACTCAGACTCAACAGACTCACTGATTCTCACTTGAGTCACTGACTCACCGATTGACTCGCAGACTCACTCACTGATTGACTCACTTGAGTCACTCACTGACTCACCGATTGACTCACACTGATTCTCACTTGCAGACTCACTGATTCTCACTTGAGTCACTGACTCACCGATTGACTCACAGACTCACTGATTCTCACTTGAGTCACTAACTCACCGATTGACTCACAGACTCACTGATTCCCAGATGAGTCACTGGCTCACCGATTGACTCACAGACTCACTGATTGCCAGATGAGTCAGTGACTCACTGATTGACTCCCAGATGAGTCACTGAATCAGCAAATGACCCACAGACTCCCCAATGGCCTCACTTACTCACATCCTAACTGACTCTTTGTCTCCCTTTCTGCAGGCAAACCCCATCACATGCACATGTGTGAGTGAGGACAAGCGATGGCTGGTGACGGGCGACAAGGGCTCGGACTCCATGGTGATTGTCTGGGACACCTACACCGGGTAAGTTGTGCGTCAGACACACGTCCACTGTAGTGCAGGACAGAATGAAGCCAGGTGGACCAATGAACCTTTTTATGTGAATATTAAGACTAGATTTTGGAGCATTTCCTTATTTTGAGACCAGATATGATTTTGGCAACAATGGGAAAACATTTGTTTTCATAATCATTTTCTTTTTTAATAAATCTTAAAACAGTGGGGTATTTTCTTGACAGAAACAGTCTGAAGTATAATTATTCATGCCAAGCATTTTTTGGGACAATGTGTGTCATTGCCATGGTTATAAAGGAATACTGCTTACTTTTCATTTATGTGCTGGGTAATTCAGCCTCAAATGTACCCACCAGTGGTTTAATCCCCTGACCATGTCACACAAAAAGACACTAAACGATGGTACTTCATGTTACCCTGCCTGGCAGTAAGGGGACCTCACCACTTTCTACTATTCCTCAGAGTCTTTGTGCTGTGAATGTGGGTCCAGTTTTATTCTTCTCTGTCTTCAGCATTCCCATCCAGACCATGTTTGATCCTAACCCCGAGGGAGGGGTGGTTGCCGTGGCGCTGACCCCAGATGCTCGTTACCTGGCAACCCTAAGTGCATCAGAAACACAGGTATTATTCATTATTCCCCGCAACACGTTTTGCGGGGAGTATTATTTTAGACTCCGTCCATCCGTGTGTCTGTCCATCCATGCATATTCGTCTCTTCCGGAGCAGACCATAAAAAATGTTAAATATTTCTTCACCAAACTTTGCACATAGATAAGGTATGATGGTGAACTGGTGCCTTTTGCTAGGTTTGGATTTCTGAATAAAATATGTTTTGCGTTTCCATGGCAACAAGTTTTACTTTGACTGAAATTGGTGATAGTGCTCCAGTAATTCCACTTGTTGGTATTCAAGAACCTAATGACATAAATCAACAGTACCACTCTATTTCTGTATCAGCATTACTGAGGTACATCAAACAGTGGAAGCACTGAGGCAGTCTATTGTTGATACAAACATGCTAGTGTATGAATAGTTTACATAGTATGTATGTTTTCATTAGATCAATGTGAAGAACAAGGTAACATTTGACATAGTCATAACTAGTTGACATATTCATGAAAAGTATTTTTACCATTGGGGGAATATTGATGGCTTTGTTTTCTTGTCATATACTCTGTGGGAATCTGAGTTAGAATAGGTCCCTATTTCTGGGTATAAAGTGGATAAAGTCAACAGGCTCATGTGATGTTGCTGAAAATATCAACCAATCAATATCACAAAAGAATTGTGGTCCTGTCTTTGCCTGGGCTGGTTGTGTATCTCCCCAAACAACATGCTCATGCTGTCAAACACTGGTTTGTCTGGTGCCGACTCACTATACACCAGCCATGTGGTCCTCTCTTTGCCTGGGCTGGTTGTGTATCTCCCCAAAACAACGTGCTCATGCTGTCAACCACTGGTTTGTCTAGTGCCGACTCACTATACACCAGCCATGTGGTCCTGTCTTTGCCTGGGCTGGTTGTGTATCTCCCCAAAACAACGTGCTCATGCTGTCAACCACTGGTTTGTCTGGTGCCGACTAACTATACACCAGCCATGTGGTCCTGTCTTTTGTCTAGTGTATCTCCCCAAAACAACATGCTCATGCTGTCAACCACTGGTTTGTCTGGTGCCGACTCACTAATACACTAGCCATGTGGTCCTGTCTTTGCCTGGGCTGGTTGTGTAACTCCCCCAAACAACATGCTCATGCTGTCAACCACTGGTTTGTCTGGTGCCGACTCGCTAATACACCAGCTGGTCCTGTCTTGTGTATACACTAGCCATGTGGTCCTGTCTTTGCCTGGGCTGGTTGTGTATCTCCCCCAAACAACATGCTCATGCTGTCAACCACTGGTTTGTCTAGTGCCGACTAACTAATACACTAGCCATGTGGCTGGCAAGTGCAGCAATAAACAACCGATACACATAAATCAGATGAGTAGGAAATGGATGAAGTAAGGTAAACCAAGTAGAGGGTTTGTTTTATGTAAAGTACCGTACTACATATACTTCAACCGTGTATTTCATATCAACACCCCCAGATTCTATCTATCTGGGACTGGACTATTGACGGTGAGACGCCAGTGTGCACTGCAGAGCTCGACGTCAAGTATGGTGTTCAGAACTACATCTTCTTCAACCCAGAGGACATCCACTTCCTCGTCACCAACAGCGAGTCACAGGTCATCTTCTTCCAGTGGGTGAGTAACCATAGTAACAGCATCCTCATATCAACATACCGATGTGGACATGGGCCAGGGAGTTGGGTGACAGGAGGCACTAAAGGAGTCGGAGTGTTGCCAAATTTATCACAGTCTTGAAAAAAAGGTCCAAGTTGTGTTGTTTTCGAATAACAGTATTATAGATGTGAATATCATCTAAGGACTTTTTGGGAGGGAGGTCATAGAAAACCATTTAAACAGGGACCTAGATAAGCTTGACCATCAACTGTAAGATTTAAAGTTTTTCCCTGTCCCCCTTCATCCTGACTTATCACACCCTGTTCTATTTTGAAATGCCCAGGTTTGTGAAAAACTGTTCTCCAGTAAACATAATCCTTTGTTCATATTCCATGTATTTTTCCACTTTATATTCGGAGAAGTACAGTTATCACTGACTCAGTATGGTAAACCTTGCCACAAAGGATTAAATGTGTATGTCCTTTAAATCTGCTCTTAAGTTTGAACACTGTGAGACATTCAGTCTATCCTTGCTAGGAGGAGCGCAGGATGGAGTACTTCGCCCCACCCCTCACAGACCAGGACTTCAACAAACCTGTGGGGCGCTACAGCCAGTCAATTTTCCAGGCTAGCAGTACCCGGGCTCTTACAGGAACCTCCCTCGGTAACCTGGTGGTCTGGGACAACAATCAGGTCCTCACCAAAGGTGAGTTGACTGACCAGGCTGTGTTGACAAGGTACAGGGGAAATGGGGAAAATACTTAATGATCTCGCACACACTACATTCCTACACCCTCCTGGCTACTTATCACTGCTCTGTGTGGGTGCTGAATTTATCCAGTGATTCTACCTATCCTGGTTCCAGTCATAGGCACCCTAGGTTGTGGGACTCAACCCAAAAAGTACTAGAATCTGTACTTTACTAAGAAAGTGTAATCCCAAATATAACATATGTTACCCTAGGTTGTGATGTCAAATTATAGAGAACATGCTTTAAGTCAAATTAATTGCTCAAATCAGCTGCTTCCTGAAGAATAATGAACGAGCCCTAATAGTCCTGAATTAACAGATTTGGGTGATTTCTCCATTACATATTAGGATGACTATCAAATTTAAGGTTGCCCAATCAACAAGGTATTTTTTACTTCTTTAAATTCTCTGTGGTAGAAGAAATTGTAGACTCAAAATTTCTTTTTAAATTGCATTTGTTCATATAGAAAAGGTGTATTCCTAATATTATACATGAAGCCAATTTTGGGTCTAAATGCCATAGCACTGAGAAACCACAAGGTGTCTAATTGATCCACAATTACGTGGCCTTTGTTATTTACATCTAGAACTGTCCATTTAAGTCAGTTTTGATAAATACATAAACCAGATATGCTTGTCTAAATCCATAGCTCATTGGTACCTAGAATTAATAAAGCTCAACATAATGATCATAAAAAAAGTGAATCGCTAAAGATCACCTGACAACCTCCAATTGAAGGCAAAATTTCAGGCAGAGATTAATCACACCAGAGTACCAATTTTCATCCATCGAGATTATGTATTACACAACACTTACTGTGTGTTGCCTTGCAGTGGTGACATCAGAGCAGACCGCCAACAAGAAGGCCTTGAAAATCATCAAGCTACAAGACCGTGGCATCAACGTCCTCACCATCACAGACAAGTACATCGTCGTTGGGGACATCGCTGGTCATGTCAAGTTCTTTGACCAGAGCCTTAAGCTTATCTACTGGTAAAGTACCCTCTGTTTGAGATACAGCAGCCCTATCCCCAAACCAGAAATATGCTTCAGATTATTTGCAGGGACAAAAAGTGTCTATTATGGCTTAGAAAAAAGATCAAATCTATTTCATAGGTTATCGAATAAAATTTTCAAACATTTGTTTGAGGCAAACAGGCTTGTTCTTGACACAATAAAATTGAGAAGGATGGAAAAAAATGAACAGACGAGTATTCCATGGCATGCATATATATTGTGGCTGTTTGAAACATGGAAAGTTCAGTTGTAGCTGATAAGCTCCATCCAGCTGACATTTCTACTCTGATAAGAGATACAATCAAAGTTCATATTGTCCATGTCATGGGCGGATCCAGGATCCAGGAATTGTGAAAGTTTGAACCCCCCATTGGCTCCGTGAACGCAAAAAGATCTTCAATGTGGTCTTAAGTCATTTTCAAAAGAGGGGGGTGTCGAACCCCCAGGACCCCCTGTCTGGATCCGCCAATGGATGTTCTTCATCAAGACATAAACATGCTAAAGTATCTTATCAAACATGAAGATCTCCATCTCTAACTGATGCTATGTCACGATAAGCACTTAAACTATGGAAAGTCGAGTGAAGTTAGTCCTGGGATGCCACCCTGTAGAAGGAGGCTCATCAAAGGGTTCTCTCCACCACCAACTCCACTGAGAAATTGTTGGTATAATTCCCAGGTGCAGGTACCTCCCTGGGTATACAGACCAGCTGCGGGAAGGTAGACTTGGAAGACATCGTTATATGTTGATGTTTGAACAAACATTTCATGTGGAGTTTGTGTTTTTCAGGTACCAGGATTTCGGCCTTGGACCTGTCAATGCTCTGTCATTCTCCTTTGTCCCAGAGTTCACACCAGTGTGAGTAGATTGGGACAAAAACATTCTTAAGGTGTAGCAATACATTTCATTGTCAGTTTGAGAAAACATTCGGAAATGTGAGGTAGCAGAATGTTTTACTATTTGATAGTTGTACATTTATTACTCACTTGTACAAGGTCATGTTTACTTTTGAGGATTTGAACGATGTAATGAGGATGTTGAATATAATTACCATTTTCTTCATCTTGTGCAGATTAAGATCTGACTTAACAAAACTTATGGTCCTGATTGTGTATCTCACCCAGACAACATGCTCGTGCTCTCAACCACTAGTTTGTCAGGCCCAGAGTGACTGTACATGTTGTTTCCCCATTGTTTGACTGTACATGTTGTTTCCCCATTGTTTGACTGTACATGTTGTTTCCCCATTGTTTGACTGTACATGTTGTTTCCCCATTGTTTGACTGTACATGTTGTTTCCCCATTGTTTGACTGTACATGTTCTTTCCCCATTGTTTGACTGTGGATGTTGTTTCCTCATTGTTTGACTGTACATGTTGTTTCCCCATTGTTTGACTGTGCATGTTGTTCCCTTATTGTTTGACTGTGGATGTTGTTTCCCCATTGTTTGACTGTACATGTTGTTTCCCCATTGTTTGACTGTACATGTTGTTTCCCCAGTGTTTGACTGTACATGTCTTTTCCCCAGTGTTTGACTGTACATGTTCTTTCCCCATTGTTTGACTGTGGATGTTGTTTCCTCATTGTTTGACTGTACATGTTGTTTCCCCATTGTTTGACTGTACATGTTGTTCCCTTATTGTTTGACTGTGGATGTTGTTTCCCCATTGTTTGACTGTACATGTTGTTTCCTCAGTGTTTGACTGTACATGTTGTTTCCCCATTGTTTGACTGTGGATGTTGTTTCCGCATTGTTTGACTGTACATGTTGTTTCCCCATTGTTTGACTGTGGATGTTGTTTCCCCATTGTTTGACTGTGGATGTTGTTTCCCCATTGTTTGACTGTGGATGTTGTTCCCCCATTGTTTGACTGTGGATGTTGTTTCCCCAGTGTTGGACTGTGATTGTTGTTTCCTCAGTGTTTGACAGTACATGTTGTTTTCCTCATGTTATTTTTTTCTGCATGCACTTTGCCTAATGTTTGATTGGTGTGTGTTGTTTGTGACAGAGCGGCAGAGAACTCCAAGTACCCACCAGATGCCACCATTGCTGCCAGGAAGTTTGTTATCCGAGATTTTGTTGTCGGCAGCAACATCGCAATATTTGGCAACATCACAGCAGATGGCACCAAGGTTGAGGTTTGTACAAATTATACAATACTACCGTTTTAACAGAACTCTTTGCTTGTTGTTGGAATGAGCCATAACTGTGGTCCTGTCATCTCCAGCTTGGCAAATATCTCTGTAGAGTTGCCTCCCTTTGGTGTGCCAGGAACCTGTGTTCTTGGGTTCGAATCCCAGATTAACCCTACATTTCTGCACCTTATCCATGCTCATGAGTTTCACCAGAGCTGTGTGTACACAGACTTGTATCATTCTGAGTTCATCCCACATCAGGCTGTTTAGGAAATATATTTAATTGTTACAGCTTAAATATGTACCATTTCCCCAGGCCCACACATGTCAGTGAAAACACGCTTTTAATGAAAAAATGTTTTGCTGTGTTTTGAAAATGATTCCAACATGGTCAGATATTGAACAGTCGCAGTCTGTTCAGTCCAGACCCGTGAAGATCCAGGGTAGAATAGGTCTTCAGCAACCCATGCTTGCTGTAACAGGCGACTATGCTTGTCGTAAGAGGCGACTAATGGGATCGGGTGGTCCTGCTCGCTGACTTGGTTGACACATGTCATCGGTTCCCAATTGCGCAGATCGATGCTCATGCTGTTGATCACTGGATTATCTAGTCCAGACTCGATTATTTACAGACCACCGCCATATAGCTGGAATGAATATTGCTGAGTGTGGCGTAAAACTAAACTCACTCACTCACTCACTGTTCAGTCCACTAAGATAATAGCAGTCTATGTAATAAAACTGAAGTCTACTGATGCTTAGAATGTTCAGACTAGTACCAACAAAATAACAAGCAGACACGACAGTATACAGATGTTTACTACATTGTTCACTGTTTGTGAGAAACTTTTCATCGAGACATGCCTCACATGTGAAGATGTGCTGTTTGGGCCATGTGTTTTGAAGGATGTGGGTCTAGCAATTTCATGTGCATTGCACACATAGTGTCATATTAGCACCAAAGTATCAAGACATTGTCCAGTGATCCACTTTCATAACCTGTTGTCAGGAATGTAGTTTCTTGAAACTGGTTTACTGGAAGAATCAAGCTCCCTGATTAGCCAGTCACCACTTTGTATAGTATGACCAGAAATTATTGAGAATTTTAGGAATATGTTTAATTGGATTTCTAGTATAAACAACCTTGACCAGCTATCAAGTGCTTGGTTTCATTCAAGAGAGACAACTCTGTTAATCCTTTTTCATTAGTTTGTGAAGAGTTATCCCCCTTTGTTTACTTGCTAGCAGACAACATTTTCAGTGATCCTCAGTATGGATGATTTAGTGAAGAGGAAGTTGATTTTAGAGTATTATAACAAGGATCATGAAACCTGAACAAAAGGAGCGAAGGTTGAACTGGTGCTTACAGCATAGAAATTTTAACTGGGACAATGTGATTTTCTCAGATGAAAGTTCTGTGTGGCTGTTTCCTAATACACTGAAATTCTGGACCAAACTGAAAAACCTTTGTATCAGCACCCAAAGTACAGTCCGAAATTTAACGTGTGGGTGGCATATCTTTGTTAGGGGCAACGCCCCTCTGTGTATTTGAAGGGAATATGAACAGTGAGCGGTACACAGATATCCTCAAGGGACATTTACTTCCATCTGCTCACGTGTTCTATGGAAATTTTTGGATTTTCCAGCAGGACAACGACCCAAAACATCATTCAAAGCATTCACAGGCCTGATTTCGGACCCAAAATATGACATTATTAGATTGGCCAAGCTATAGCCCTGACCTATATCCAATAGAAAATGTTTGGGGACTTATGAAGGAAAGTGTCAATAAGAAAAATTTGACAAATATTGCTGAACTAAAAGAAGAGGTGGTCCGATATAGGGACAGCATGGACCACGACTTTCTAACTTCTTTGATCAGTAGTATGCCCCGCCGCATTGAAGCCTGCATTGCGGCCCATGGTGACTTGACAAAATACTAACTGTTCACCTGTCTTTGAATCTGGAGTTATGTTCTGCTAATATTCACATTTAATACGTGAGTAATGAGTGAAAAAATAAAAAAACTTACAATTTTAAATTCTAAATAATTTCTGGTTGTACTGTATCTGCTGCTTCTGTATTATCATCATTTAAACATTGAATTATCCGACATCTGTACATTCCGAATTCCAACACCATTTTCTGGTCCCAACGACACTATTAATCTGTACAATCCGACATCCTCTCCCCATATTGGACTAAAATAGCCAGTCAACCTGTCAGTGGCCAGTTGACAACTAACATCCTGTTACTGGTAATCTCTTTGGTCCCAGCACTTGCTAACCCAGGGAGGTAATTAGCAGTGTGAGAACGCCTGTACCTTGGTTTTTACAAGCTGAGTGGCCAATGTGATAATAAATCCAATGCTGTATACAGAATTTTTTTTTTCCCCATTATTTACCAAGAAAATAGCTATTAAGCATTAATTTCATGATATCAGCCAGTTACAATGTATGGTACTGTTTGAAAAGTATTCAAGCAGGGAGACATTGAATTATCCGACACTCTGTATAATATGACATTTTTTCCCGGTCCCAGTGAGTGTCGGATTATACACTGTGTAACGATACATTAGTGCACTGTGTGTTTTCATGTGAGGATATGATTCTGTATATGTTTTTGGGGTTTGTTGTTTGTTTTGCTGTAGCAATAGTCACTTTCTATAAACAGTTATTGCTATTGTTTCAATGACTGTCTAGTATATTTTGTCAGTCAAATATGGCATAGAGGTTTTGTACTAAGTGTTCAAGTTCACTACTAATAATGACCGCTTCAAACCTGTTATCACAGCTATGTTTTTCTTTTGAACAATGCTCTGAAAAATGTCTTTTAAGAGGTTTCTACATGATATGAGTGATATTTTCTTGTCATGATCAGAGTGTTCCATAGGTTAAGTGGTAAAGTTTAGTCTCAATATTAGTTTAGTAGAGAGGTCAGCACCCCCAGCATCCGTAGCAAGTTTTGTATCCATTATGTTGTCATGTGACTTCTCCTTCCATCAGGTGATCCATCGGGAACATGACGCTTCCATCCATGCACTGGCCTCCCATCCCACAAAGTGAGTTGTCTGCCCTTGGGGACTATTTGAGTAACCTCCCTTCACAATAGATCTACAGTAAAAATACATGCACATTGAAATTTATTAACAGCCTTGTGGAAACTTATTAACTGATTTAGTTGAAAGTTTTGTTTGAATAATGTTTAAGACATCAGTACTGTGTCATGTGATAGATCATAAAAATTATCAAATTATGATTTGGCAATGGTCTGTCACTATATGTATCTTTAGAACTTTTACCTGACAAAAGTATGGGTCTAGGACAATTCCCACCCGGACAATTGCCACCCAGACAATTCCCACCTAGGACAATTCCCACCTAGGACAATTCCCACCCAGGACAATTCCCACCCAGGACAATTCCCACCCAGGACAATTCCCACCTAGGACAATTCTCACCTAGGACAATTCCCACCCGGACAATTCCCACTCGGACAATTCCCACCCCAAAATAAAAATAACATGAAGAACATAGTTCAGTTTCAACATTTATTCATTTTGACATAAATACCATATAACAATATTCTATTACTTTCTTCATGACATGCTGTAGTATGGTTGCACTAATCAGGTTTTATTGATCTTATTTAATACACAACAAATAATAGCATTTTTTTAAAATAAGGAAGCACTATTTTGTGACATACATAAGTTTACAGCAACTTTTCAAATTTTACTGATATTGACAAGCACTATAGCATGAACTGATATTGACATGTTTACATGTTTACTGACATAGACAAGCACTATAGCGTGAACTACTTTCAATTCAAGTTCGCTACATTCTAATGTTGTGGGCAACACTTCGTAGTAAGTCTATACACAGTCTGTTAGGGTAGTCCGTGGCGATTGACTGCAGGCGCTGATGGCAAGCACAATACTGTTTCCTTGATCGGCAATGTTCAACCCAGATAGCATCTGGGTTATGACCTGGTCGTTGAGGGCCTGTTCTCGTCTGAGCTGTGGACGGCCTATGTAGGTGTCCTGAAAGTAGTCTATAACGGGTTGTAGTTCTTCAGGCAGGTGTTCTGTCAGCGCCTCAAATGCTCCAACAACCTCATCTTCTGGTATGAACGCTAAGGCGGGAATCATTCTTGATAGAGTTTGGAGTTCACATCAAAGTCAAAATTTCAATATTTTATCATTTTCAATATTACACCAAAGTCAAAATTGATAGAGTTTGGAGTTCACATCAAAGTCAAAATTTCAATATTTTATCATTTTCAATATTACACCAAAGTCGAAATTTCAATATTTTATCATTTTCAATATTACACCAAAGTCAAAATTTCAATATTTTATCATTTTCAATATTACACCAAAGTCGAAATTTCAATATTTTATCATTTTCAATATTACATCAAAGTCGAAATTTCAATATTTTATCATTTTCAATATTACATCAAAGTCGAAATTTCAATATTTTATCATTTTCAATATTACACCAAAGTCGAAATTTCAATATTTTATCATTTTCAATATTACACCAAAGTCCAAATTTCAATATTTTATCATTTTCAATATTACACCAAAGTCCAAATTTCAATATTTTATCATTTTCAATATTACACCAAAGTCCAAATTTCAATATTTTATCATTTTCAATATTACACCAAAGTCGAAATTTCAATATTTTATCATTTTCAATATTACACCAAAGTCACTATTTCAATATTTTATCATTTTCAATATTACATCAAAGTCGAAATTTCAATATTTTATCACTTTCAATATTACACCAAAGTCGAAATTTCAATATTTTATCATTTTCAATATTACATCAAAGTCGAAATTTCAATATTTTATCATTTTCAATATTACACCAAAGTCGAAATTTCAATATTTTATCATTTTCAATATTACACCAAAGTCACTATTTCAATATTTTATCATTTTCAATATTACACCAAAGTTGAAATTTCAATATTTTATCATTTTCAATTTACACCAAAGTCACTTTTTCAATATTTCAAAGCCTGGCCAGTCGGGAATTGTCCTCATCATTATAGTGAAAATAACTGGGTGGGAATTGTCCTAGGTAGGAATTGTCCGGGTGGCATTTGTCCGGATGGGAATTGTCCTGCTCCCCAAAAGTATATATGATATTGCGTATCAGTGGGTGTAACATATATAATGAATGTAAATTTCTACTATGCTATGATCCTGTAGACCTCCAGGGCTTCCATTCAAGTAAACTTGGTATAAGTTCCATTCCCATGGTTCTCAGAATCTCAAATTACCTGCCAGGCAAGCTTCAATGTTTGGTTAGTGATATCAGCGACATGGCAGCAAGACCCTTCTCACTTGTCCTGACGTTTGATTGGTTAGTTAAGCATTAATAGAAAAGAAGGGAGGGAAATTTGAAGTTTCAAGATCCACAGGAATAAATAAGGGGCTTGAACCTGGTCGACTACAAGCCCAGGAGATGAAGGGGATGCTGGGGTTTATTTGAAATCATAAATGTTGTAATGATCATTCATTATATTATGTACAGAGCTTTATTACAACTTTTGTTTCCATTCTTGTTTCTAATTTAGTCCTTACCTAGCAATCGGCAGTTACTCTGGACTTCTGAAGATCTGGAACTATGAGCAAAAGTAAGTATTGTGGTGTTGATGTAGTGATGCTGAACACTGCAGTAAATGGTAACATTTGCTTCTCCATCACAGAATTAGGGGTACCAATGTTGCAAAAGTTTGTGATGATATTAAAGTTTTGGTGACATAATGTTGTTTCTGATGGATGGTACAAAGATAGATGATCCAACCAGGATACATGGTATCTGCTGTAATGTTGTTTCTGATGGTACAAAGATAGATGATCCAACCAGGGTACATGGTATCTGCTGTAATGTTGTTTCTGATGGTACAAAGATAGAGGATCCAACCAGGGTACATGGTATCTGCTGTAATGTTGTTTCTGATGGTACAAAGATAGATGATCCAACCAGGGTACATGGTATCTGCTGTAATGTTGTTTCTGATGGTACAAAGATAGATGATCCAACCAGGGTACATGGTATCTGCTGTAATGTTGTTTCTGATGGTACAAAGATAGATGATCCAACCAGGGTACATGGTATCTGCTGTAATGTTGTTTCTGATGGTACAAAGATAGATGATCCAACCAGGGTACATGGTATCTGCTGTAATGTTGTTTCTGATGGTACAAAGATAGATGATCCAACCAGGGTACATGGTATCTGCTGTAATGTTGTTTCTGATGGTACAAAGATAGATGATCCAACCAGGGTACATGGTATCTGCTGTAATGTTGTTTCTGATGGATGGTACAAAGATAGATGATCCAACCAGGGTACATGGTATCTGCTGTAATGTTGTTTCTGATGGTACAAAGATAGATGATCCAACCAGGGTACATGGTATCTGCTGTAATGTTGTTTCTGATGGTACAAAGATAGATGATCCAACCAGGGTACATGGTATCTGCTGTAATGTTGTTTCTGATGGTACAAAGATAGATGATCCAACCAGGGTACATGGTATCAATGTTGTTGTTTCTGATGGATGGTACAAAGATGATGGGTACAAAGATAGATGATCCAACCAGGGTACATGGTATCTGCTGTAATGTTGTTTCTGATGGTACAAAGATAGATGATGGTACAACCAGGGTACCATGGTATCTGCTGTAATGTTGTTTCTGATGGTGACAAAAGATAGATGGATACATGGTATCTGCTGTAATGTTGTTTCTGATGGTACAAAGATAGATGATCCAACCAGGATACATGGTATCTGCTGTGATGATGGTGTTTCTACACGTATCTGCTGTACTGATGGACAAAGATAGATGATCCAACCAGGATACATGGTATCTGCTTGTGACTTGTTTCTCCGTCTGTACTGGATGTTGCAGGGGCGTTGATGGTGACAAAGATGAGACCTGTGGATGTTTGACCGTGGGAACCTCATGGTACAACTGTGTTCCTCAATCAAACATTTTTATCTGGAATCTCTTAGAATCAACTAGTTTATCAAACATTTTTATCATAATCTAGAACTTACAGCAGTATTAAACATGTACAGTGAAACCTGTCTAAACCGGTACCCCACGACCGAAATAAAATGCTGGTTTAGAAAGGGTGCCGGATTAGTCAGTTACGATCATTTTCCAACATGGCTGCCATTTACACTTGTCAATCTCATTATCTCTTTAATGCCTTTGACCTTTTGTTATTCTGCAACAAATTAAAACAATGTTGATGACAGATAATTATTCTTTATTCAGCACTAAACATTGTTCAAAGCATCACACTTTTGTCAAAATGTCCGAAACCCATCATGACACACAAAGTGACTGACGAGTCAATAAAACCAATGCCTAGTTGTATACTCCCCGACACATTTCACTCACTTGAAAACAGTTAATGCAATCCCCAGTGTTTATAAAGCGTAAATGGGTACATTGTGTAAGCCCATTTCTGGTGTCCCCGACCTGATGCTGCTGGAATATTGCTAAAAAGCAGCGTAAAACCAAACTCAGTCAGTATAAAGCATACCCGCAGTAATCCTAATGATTGGACTGCTCATACCCATGCGTAGCTTAGAAACTTTGATTCACCACGCAATCACTACTTCCTGATTATCTAGCATGCCAAGAGGATTACAGTGTAATTAGTGTATTGGATTATGGGTCCTTGACAGTCCTTGGACTGCTCCTTAGTCCTTGGCCGGCTTAGACAGTGTTAATTACAGTTGAAATTGCTTGTTGGGACCTGAAAGACGTGCCGGAATACGGAATAGACAGGTGCCAGATAAGACAATATTTTAATGATCATAATATCATTGTAAAATGGCGGGAACAAAATTTTATGCAGGTGTTGACAGAGTGCCGAATTAGACAGGTGGCAGGTTTCACTGTAGTTTCTCACAAGTAATATATTTTCAGTCTGCAGGTTTAGCCACATGTACAAAGCCCCGATCTTGTAGTGTTTGGACCGGCAAGCCCAGCCAGAAATATTCCTTGTAATATTAAAATCTACTGAAAATGATACCATAGTACAGAGTTCAGGCTGTTAGGCAGGAACATTGGTTCTGCATGCTTCTGTGAACATGCTTCCATGAACTTGAATATTGATTCCATTCATTACAGTGATAAATACTTGGGAGTACTCAGTATCGAACTGTCTCATGACTCTCCATCACTGATAATGTTGTTGCTTGTGACAGCTATTTATTAAAATATACTCACTTTTATCACAGTGAACATTCTCATGAAAACATCTCCTGCTAGCATCTTGTCATGGTGTTTCAGCTGTGGGTTTCACCAATGGATGTGTGCGTGTGTTGGATGCCATCACTCTCCAGGAGGAGATGGAGGAGCCTTTCCGCTATGCCAGAGATGCCGTCACCCACATAGCATTCTCACACGACTCTCAGTACCTCGCAACAGCTGTAAGTATATCATCACAGCCTTCTCACAGTCACAGTGTATCATTCCTGTGTCACAGTCTCAGTCTCTGTTGTAGGATGCAGAGTACACAGTGACAGTGTATAATTCCTGTGTCACAGACTCAGTCTCTGTTGTAGGATGCAGAGTACACAGTGACAGTGTATAATTCCTGTGTCACAGTCTCAGTCTCTGTTGTAGGATGCAGAGTACACAGTCACAGTGTATAATTCCTGTGTCACAGTCTCAGTCTCTGTTGTAGGATGCAGAGTACACAGTGACAGTGTATAATTCCTGTGTCACAGTCTCAGTCTGTTGTAGGATGCAGTACACTGACAGTGTATAATTCCTGTGTCACAGTCTCAGTCTCTGTTGTAGGATGTACACAGTGACAGTGTATATTCCTGTGTCACAGTCTCAGTGTATAATTCCTGTGTCACAGTCTCAGTCTCTGTTGTAGGATGCAGAGTACACTGTTGTGACAGTGACAGTATAATTCCTGTGTCACAGTCTGTCTCTGTTGTAGGATGCAGAGTACACAGTGACAGTGTATAATTCCTGTGTCACAGACTCTGTCTCTGTTGTAGGATGCAGAGTACACTGTGACAGATGTACACAGTGAATTCCTGTGTCACAGTCTCAGTCTCTGTTGTAGGATGCAGAGTACACAGTCACAGTGTACAATTCCTGTGTCACAGTCTCAGTCTCTGTTGTGATGCAGGTACACAGTGACAGAGTCACAGTCTCAGTCTCTGTTGTAGGATGCAGAGTACACAGTGACAGTGTATAATTCCTGTGTCACAGTCTCAGTCTCTGTTGTAGGATGCAGAGTACACAGTGACAGTGTATAATTCCTGTGTCACAGACTCAGTCTCTGTTGTAGGATGCAGAGTACACAGTGACAGTGTATAATTCCTGTGTCACAGTCTCAGTCTCTGTTGTAGGATGCAGAGTAATTCCTGTGTCACAGTGACAGTGTATAATTCCTGTGTCACAGTCTCAGTCTCTGTTGTAGGATGCAGAGTACACAGTGACAGTGTATAATTCCTGTCTCTGTTGTAGGATGTCACAGTCTCAGTCTCTGTTGTAGGATGCAGAGTACACAGTGACAGTGTATAATTCCTGTGTCACAGTCTCAGTCTCTGTTGTAGGATGCAGAGTACACAGTGACAGTGTATAATTCCTGTGTCACAGTCTCAGTCTCTGTTGTAGGATGCAGAGTACACAGTGACAGTGTATAATTCCTGTGTCACAGTCTCAGTCTCTGTTGTAGGATGCAGAGTACACAGTGACAGACTCAGTCTCTGTGTACAAGAAGGAGGTACAAGAAGGAGGGCCGGGGGACTGGCAGCCCCTACACCTACATGGGACGACACCGAGCTCACTACAAGCCCATCAGGGACATCATGTTCGGAGTGCAGCTTGACTCCACCGCCCCCAGGCTGCTCTCCCTTGGGGAGGACAGGGTCATGGTAAGTCTAATATACCATTATTTCTGTATCAACTAGAATATGCTAGTTTTCTATAAATCCCCTGGAATATACTAGTCAACACCTATTATTGAATTTCCTTTGCAGATGTCAGAAATTCTGCAATGCTTTAAAATATGAAGAAATGCTTAACTATCAAATATACTAACTAGTATTTCAAGCTGATAATTATAGTAGGTGTATTGATTGAACATTTTAAGCCATTTTAAGCCTAAATGTAGATTTGTACAGTTGAAAAGTTGGTTTCAGCCATAAAAGTTTGTCTGATATTGGTTGACTAGTAATAATGGCTTTGTTGTTGTATTTAAGAAGAGTGAGTGAGTGAGTTTAGTTTTACGCCACTTTTTGCAATATTCCAACAATACCACGGCGGGGAACACTAGAAATGGGCTTCACACATTGTACCGATGTGGGGAATCAAACCTGGATATTTAAGAAGAAAACAAATCCAAATTTGAAACAGATTTACTTTAAACATTTCACTATCTTGAACGCTTTAGACACAGTTGTTTGATTTCGATTTGTTTCCCGTGCAGGTAGAGTATGACCTTGAGAATAGTTACCGTGACAACATAAAGTTGTCCAGCACCGACCGGATTGAGCAGAGTGCTGTCCCCTTGTGTATGGCTTGGTATCCACCAATCACAAAAGAACATTTCATTGTTACAGCTGACGATCAGGTATGTCTGCTGCAGTTGCTGAATAGTAAGATGCCGCTTGTGAAACTGTTTCTTTTTTGGTTTTTATATCATTGTTTATGTCTTGTGATATTTAATCTTTCGATGATAAAATTCTGAGGCAGGCTGTAGGTATTGAAATGATGGAAACATGTGGTTTTGGATGGTTTTGGAGGGTACTGGGTACATTTTAGTATTTTGACTTTGTTTAGGGAACTTTTCTGTACACTGAAACGTACCTGGGGCACAGTTCTGTAGTATCTGTGCTGACAACGACCCCCTCACCGTTACTGGGATAAGTTCACAACATTCAAATCCATTTGTTTCAGTACAAATTCAAGTTGTACAACACCACCACCAAGATGTGTAGGAAGACGCTTCTAGGGCCAACATATGGCACTCCCGTCACAAAGTAAGACCTTTATGCCTTCACCTTTGACCTACCATTGAACTTTGCACTATAACCCTTCACTGAATTCATCTCAAAGGCCTTCATACTTTCACCTTTGACCTGTCATAGAACTATAACTCTTCACTGAATTTTTTTTACCTGCTGTTATGTGAAAGATTGTTCTGCTGTTACATCTAGTTACTCAAACTAGTTGGCGAAAGATATACTAAAACATAAAAATATAAAAAGAAATGTGATTATTAACAAGTCATGTGACTTCTAGCTGATCATGATGTACAGAGTCCGTGCTGTGGTAACCATGGAAACTTGTGCCATGTTTCAGGATACGAGTGATTCCAACCAAAGATGAAGTCAAAGATAAACGTTACGTGGCGTACACGACAGAGGACAAAGTTGGCATGAGTATTCTCCCCTTGACCGGTAACCCACACAACAGCATGGCGCTGGTGGCTCATCCTAGCGGGGTAAGCTGTTGTAGTGTCCTCACATCAGTAGAGTTTCCTGCCACTGCACGACTTAGCTGCTTGTTACTTTTACCACAGCAACAAATTCTAATCACTGAACCATTGGCAGTTGATCAGTTTTTGATTTACCTGTAGTATCACTGTTTCTGGAGAACAGGTCCAAGACAGGTTTTCTGGTCAGGATCTTGAGTCTTGAGTAGTTCAAGTTTGTGTCTCCAGCTGTAGCACATATGGTTACATTGTTACAGATCGCCAACCTGACATGCAGTAGTGACGGTCGCTACTTGTTCACCGCTGGTGGAGCGGACGCCGCCGTACACATGTGGGAGGTGAACATCAGGTGAGTCAGTCACAAACACATCGTCAGCATAAACTTGTTACGAACTTTGATGGTTAGCATCAGTGAGATACAGATTCCTGAAGTTCCATCACACCAGAGTTACTGACGTCAACACTCTTGAAGATTGACTCGCCCCATAACAAGCTATGAGTGACATATTCACTCCCTCAGTACAAAACAAGAGTTTGTCAGTTGTGAGATGTTACATGGTCCTATGTACAGCATTTAGGTCAGAAAACAGGTAGTGTTAAACAGTTAGTTGCGTAGTGCAGATAAATGGGTGACTGTGTTCACCATTGTGTACTAGCCCAGACTTAAGCCGGTTTTATAGTGCTAGCTCACTGAGATACCATGTTGCAGTTAAGCATGAATACCCCACTGAGATACATGATACTCCGAACCGACGAGTCGTTGTACCCATTAATGCCGAGCGCCAGACAGGGACCAACAAGTTCCATATTTTAATGTCTTTTGGTATGATGCAGCTGGGGATTGAACTCACGACCTACCATTCTCCGGGCGGACGCTCTAACCACTACACGACTGAGGCAGTGGTGTAGTGACTGAAGTCAACAGAATCATGTTAAACAATGTTTCATCCACAGCGCTCTCGAGGGCCAGGCTCAGCTGGGAGGAGAGGACTTGATCCCCTTCTATGGTTTACTGGAGGGCGGCCGTGACGGCGACCTGTTTGCGGAATTAGAGGACTACTTCTACTACGCACAGATCAGGAGGTAAGTGCCTCACACTTCTGGTCTAGATTTACAGTCACACCTGTGAGTTCAACTGAGCCAAAGCTTGTCTCGGCTGACATCATGATGCATCACTGAACGTTTACTTGTAGACTTAAGTCTTCTTGCTCAAAATGTTTCTGTTAGAATATACATAAGTTTTCAGTCTAACTATTGCTACAACAATCAAGAATGTATTTCATCATTATGTGTATATTTTAGAGAAGATATCAGGAATAGCTTGATTCTCTTTGTGTAGTTCTACACAGAATTTCTCTCACAACATCTTTGAGTGGCATTCAAAAGAATTTCTCTCACTTATAAGAGTAGTTTTATTGGACAGATATTTTTGCATCATGCTTTTCGAGTTATGCTCAAGATTATGATTATAGGAGTGAATTGGAGGTAGCTATCCCAGTGGGAACTAGATAGGACAATCTTGGTGATCAAGGATGCCAACAGTTTGATCACATGGTTGTCATGCCTATAGGATGCCAACAGTTTGATCACATGGTTGTCGTGCCTATAGGATGCCAACAGTTTGATCACATGGTTGTCATGCCTATAGGATGCCAACAGTTTGATCACATGGTTGTCATGCCTATAGGATGCCAACAGTTTGATCACATGGTTGTCATGCCTATAGGATGCCTGGTTTGTGGAAAGAGACTGACTTGTTTATATTCTGAGGCCAGGGGCTAAAAGTAAAATATAGTCCTGAAAATACTTGAAATGGTCCTCTATCTGTGGTCAAATGCAACGTCTCTAACTTGTGGATTACTTCCTCTTCAGTCAAAGTGTGAACACCATGGAGACAAGGCAAGTGTCCATCAAGATCCCGCTGTCGGAGGTGCCCTTTGTGATGCGGGCCATGGGCTTCTACCCCTCAGAGCAGGAGGTCAGCATACGGCAGTAGCAGTACACACTTGGTCTTCTTAATCAGTTCCAGTTGGTAGTCAAGAGAAATAGAAAAGGACTATAACTGAAATGTTATTTTGATGTAAACACAAGAGCTTCTTCCTGATCCTGTACTGTGACGTTTAGACACGAAGGAAACTACACTTGTTGATTTGATTTATTATTAGACGTACATTCTGTGTTGATGTCCTGTAAATCAAAGTTAATTAAGATTACATGACTGTCTGTACTGGTTATGAGATTCTGACACTGTGATCTGTTACACATGGACTGTTCCAAGTTCTTGACATGTACTGAATTCCTAATGTGTTGGCAGATTGAGGACATGTTGAATGAGGTGAAGTTCGGCAAGTACGTGGAGACAGGACAGTATGTCAGCGACATTGACCTTGGAGACTTCATCAAGTGTGAGTACAATTACGTTAGTTATGACAAGCTGACCATGAAAGGAGGGGATGTCTGTAGTTAGTGTTCTCCGAGACTCACCCTAAAACAATCAGGGGAGACAATGCCATGTAATTATTTCCCTTTACTTTCCACAAACAAATTAATTCCCCAGTCTCTTCACTTGCAGTGTATACATTATAAGAAGCCCTGTCATGGGCGTAACTTATGACATACTGCAAGAATTTGTTATTACAAATCAGTAGAACTCAAGGTACAAATGCACTCTGTAGGTCGGGGACAGCAGTCAGGCGCGTGTTGAAGGTCAAGGATCCCCCCCAAGAAAACAATATCTGAAGCCTATTCTTGTGCCACAGTTTTGTCGAAATATTACTGCATGTGCATTGAGAGATTTAATGCTTGCATGTGACATAGTTGAGATCACCCCTTGCAAGGCATTTAAATAATCTGAGGAAATGAAATTAAGCTCCTGAAATGTGTCTTTTAAAGGATCGATTCCTGCAAAAATCTGGACTTGTACACATAACATGATGTATTTCATGTTACGTGTAATCATGGTTATGTGTCAGAATGGTACATGTGGTATGGTATGAGTAGGCATTTAATGATAAGGCATATGTAGGCATGGCATGTGTAAGTTGAGTATATGCAGACAGGGAATATGAAGATGTGGTATAAGTAGACTGGGAATGTATAGGCATTTATATGGCATGTATAGATACTGTATGTGTAGACATTGTACATGTGGTATGGTATGAGTAGGCATTTAATGATAAGGCATATGTAGGCATGGCATGTGTAAGTTGAGTATATGCAGACAGGGAATATGAAGATGTGGTATAAGTAGACTGGGAATGTATAGGTATTTAACATTGAGGTATATGGCATGTATAGATACTGTATGTGTAGACATGTTGTGTGATTGTATGGGTTGTTTGTTTCAGTGTATGTGAATCACCGACCAGCATTTGGCCTGTCCCCGGAGAAGATTCTATGGGCATTTGACACCCTGGGGATACCGACTGACCAGGGTCCAGCTGTAGAGAGGGGAGAACTACTGGAGATACTGCAGAGCAAAGGTATGGACAGTTGCCACTGACTAGTGCTTGACCGTGTATCTTCACCTCTCTGTTCTCCCAGGCCTTGGCACCTTGAGTGTACTCACCAGTACTTGACACCCTGGGTGTACTCCCCAGTACTTGACACCCTGGGTGTACTCCCCAGTACTTGACACCCTGGGTGTACTCACCAGTACTTGACACCCTGGGTGTACTCCCCAGTACTTGACACCCTGGGTGTACTTGCCAGTACTTGACACCCATGGGTGTACTCCCCAGTACTTGACACCCTGGGTGTACTCACCAGTACTTGACACCCTGGGTGTACTCCCCAGTACTTGACACCCTGGGTGTACTCACCAGTACTTGACACCCTGGGTGTACTCCCCAGTACTTGACACCCTGAGTGTACTCACCAGTACTTGACACCCTGGGTGTACTCCCCAGTACTTGACACCCTGGGTGTACTCACCAGTACTTGACACCCTGGGTGTACTCGCCAGTACTTGACAACCTGGGTGTACTCACCAGTACTTGACACCCTGGGTGTACTCCCCAGTACTTGACACCCTGGGTGTACTTGCCAGTACTTGACAACCTGGGTGTACTCACCAGTACATGACAACCCGGGTGTACTCACCAGCACTTGACACCCTGAGTGTACTCCCCAGTACTTGACACCCTGGGTGTACTCGCCAGTACTTGACACCCTGGGTGTACTCCCCAGTACTTGACACCCTGGGTGTACTCACCAGTACTTGACACCCTGTGTGTACTCCCCAGTACTTGACACCCTTGAGTGGTGTACTCCCCCAGTACTTGACACCCTGGGTGTACTCCCCAGTACTTGACACCCTGGTGTGTACCTGGATGGGTGAACTCCCCCAGTACTTGACACCCTGGGTGTACTCCCCAGTACTTGACACCCTGGGTGTACAACCCGGGTGTACTACTTGACACTCACCAGTACTTGACAACCTGAGTGTACTCACCAGTGTACTCACCAATACTTGACACCCTGTGTGTACTCAAGTCCCCAGTACTCCTTGACACCCTGGGTGTACTCCCCAGTACTTGACACCCTGGGTGTACTCCCCAGTACTTGACACCCCTGGGTGTACTCCCCAGTACTTGACACCCTGGGTGTACTCCCCAGTACTTGACATCCTGTGTGCACTCCCCAGTACTTGACACCCTGGGTGTACTTGTACTTACTTGACACCCTGGGTGTACCCACCAGTACTTGACACCCTGGGTGTACTCACCAGTACTTGACACCTGGGTGTACCCACCAGTCCTTGACACCCTGGGTGTACTCGCCAGTACTTGACACCCTGGGTGTACTCAACAGTACTTGTCAACCTGGGTGTACTCGCCAGTACTTGACACCCTGGGTGTACTCAACATTACTTACTGACCAGTACTTTCCACCCTGGTTAACCTCACTTTTGGTCCTTTGCATCACTGACATTTATCTGAATATCGACCACTTAATTTACCCTGGTTTTGCCCTCCAATTCTTGACACCGTGTGTGTACTAGGTTACCAGTACCTGGTACCTATAGTCACCCACTGACCAGCTGTTGATGGTCTTCTTGTAGCCACTGACCAGACTATGCCTCCCTGCTGACCAGACCTTGGTAGTGCGCAATGTTCATACTTTCCTTATTGTGTTGCAGGTGAACACATGACAGAGTACGAGCTCGCGGAGTACCTCACCACCCTGATGGGCTTCAACCCCGAGGGCGGCAAGTGTGAGCTGCAGAACTTTGACGCCACCGCGGCGGGGGACCTCATCGACCAGAACCTCCCCTACACAGTCACCGGGGAGATGTTCTCCAAGGAGATTCTAGGCTTCTCTATGTATGATGGCAACTCTGCCCCAACCTCATAAACATCAAGCCTTATAGGCATGCTGGAATCTAAGATCTTCATACATATGGCCAGTGGTTTGGCAGTCAACTTTTGTTACCCTTGACCATGTGACTACAAGCCAAGTGTTGTAACTCAGTGGACTGCTAGGTTAAATCATGTGATTGCTGTTTGAGAATTATTCATTGTAAATACTGTAATATTTCATGTAAAACAACTCAGGCTCATGTTTTAATCATGATTTAAGATGTCCTACATTTTAAGTAATAATTTCTTTGGTTGTCAACACAGTCAACACATAAGATAATCCATCATCTGTCAAAGCCAAAGGTTAAAGCTCTCATTCAATACTGAGAAAGGCATTCTGGTTTAATATATGTTATGTTTTTTGTTTGAGTTTCATGTTAATACTAGTACTTGATAACATTTACAACCTTTTGTTATTCAATGATGTTCCAAACTGGCCACCATTCACTCTCTGTGTTTGTATGTAGAAATGAAACTGTCAGACATTGTATATTTTCAAGTTGTGAATAGTAACTTATTGTACATATATGAAAATGTTACAAAGCTGTGATATGAATATTGGTCAATAAAATAATTATTTCCTGTATTGATGATGTGTTGTCAGGTTACAGTCACAGTGGGTGACTTTTGGTGGGAAAGACAACGTTCTTCATTACAAACCTGCTTTAAAAAAACCTTGTCTTGAAATTGAAACGAAAAATCTAATATACTATACTGAACATTAACCCTTAAAGTAGCAACCATTGGAGACTGGGAGTACTCTTGAAGGCTCACATAGTCCCAATGATGATGACCTCAAGACTACCGAATAATCATTGTCGTCTTTTTGCATTGTTGAAACAATTGCAATCTCGCTGTCACATCGATACTTAGGTGGATTTTCTCCCCTCAGACCTCTGATGGGTCCAAATAGTTTGGTAATAATAATTATAGTAAATATAGTTGCGAGCAGCAATGTCAGGCTCCTTGGCTTTAATTCAATCTAGACACTTGTACCTGTCTTATAGTGTCGAAAGTAATAATGACTACAATTAATAGGGATCATATCTCTGCCACTAATGGGAAATGCGTGAATTCTTATTGTCCAGGGTTAGATACAAAGGATTGTGTAGTATGGTTTGGATTATGACACTTCTGGCTTTAGAAACAGATGCTGATTTTATTAGAACTTCATAGAAACAAGAAAAATGCTTGTACATTTAACAGCACATTATCTATTTGTTTTAACTGAATTGATGACATCACTACCAGTTTTGACAAATTTATGCTCAGAAAAATCGAATATTTTTAACTAAAAAAGGTGCAAGTTGTTTTATCGGCATTCTAGAAGTTGATGAGTCAAAACATGAAACATACAACTTTATGGATGGCAAATTTTTGTTTATTGTATTGAGCGGCGTTTCGATGTAGATTCTTACACCGTTATCAAGCTAAAAGTGACTACAACCAAATGATGAGAAGTGTTCACTGTGATTCACATTATATGGATTAACACGTAAGTCTATCTCAAACAACAAAACAAACGTTTCCAGTAATCTAATTTCAACAGCATATACAAAAATTACAAAGCACCTTCTCTCATACTGTCGCAACCGATCGTGTGAATCCACAGCAAGCAAGGTAGTTCTATACTTAGTGGCAGTATACATTATACTGCTACGCTATCACGCTATTGCAACTGAACTTGTGAACCCAGAGCAAGCAAATATACCGGGAGTACACATAACGCCTGTAAACAGGTCACTTATAACCATAAACAAACTGCAGGAGATCCATTTGATACCAAAAGTGGATTTGCTCTTTCGGCTATTTACTGCTGGGTGGACAGAGGCAATTTTGAACAAACTCACTTGCCTAAGGTGAGACCACATGTATCATATGTGCTTTGTCTTGGGGCAACAAAGTCAAGCTCCCAAACAGGGTCACCCATCCAAGGACTCTCCGCGCCCAAAGTTGCTTAAGTTCAACTGATTGTGACCGGAGCTCTTTGCACATGACCACACAACACCAATTTGAAGTGAAGTTACCTGAAACTAACGGAAATCAACCCCTTCACTGAGACACCCCTCCAGCAACACAACACACACAGTATCTAAGGTGGGGTAGACTTGTGGTTAAAGCGTTCGCTCGTCACACGAAAACCCGGGTTTGATTCCCTACATGGGTACAAAGTGTGAAGCCCATTTCTGGTGTCCCCCGCCTGATATTGATGGAATATTGCTAAAAGCGGCGTAAAACTAAACTCACTCGCTGTATCTAGGACAATAAAGACTTGTGTGTTGTAATTCTTCAGACAATAATGAGAGCTGATCACATGTTCTATGTTGACAGGAATAAACTTGCGCACTTACTTTCCCAACAAGGAAACGCAAAATTTTCTAGTAGGATAACATATTTAATACAACGCCATTTGCTGCCAAATTACACCTTTAAAAAGTCGGAATATCTGCAATCATACATTAGTCTGACTCCCAAACTGATCTGCGGGTCAGGTTTCATTAAAGAAGTCCCGCAGTTCCTTGTCCCCAGGTAGTCGGGCGGGCCAGCATTGTGTGTTTACTCAAGTTGTGAGTGAGTGAGTTTAATGTTACGCCGCACTCAGCAATATTCCAGCTATATGGCGGCGGTCTGTAAATAATCGAGTCTGGACCAAGACAATCCAGTGATCAACAGCTTGAGATCGATCTGCGCAAATGGGATTCGATGACATGTGTCAACCAAGTCAGCGAGTCTGACCACCCGATCCCGTTAGTCGCCTCTTACGACAAGCATGGGTTGCTGAAGACCAATTCTAACCCGGACATTCACGGGTCATTTACTCAGGTATGTGGGTGCAAACGTTTCTATTCCTCAAACACAACTTACACAGTATATAATACAGAAGCAAAATATTTTATGTCTTAATCGAATCGCAAAACTTTGTATCAGTTTGTTTCTACCTTAGGGCTCTGCAAGTCACCTTGAACCGAAGTATAGGCAATGGGGTTCTGGATCACTTTCAACAAAGCCTCTGCAAAGCCTTATTTGGTAAATAAGGCTTTTGTCGAACCCTTAGCTCTTGCTACCATTTCCCTACTATGAAAAGTTTGGGCCGATGGCGGTTCTGGATCACTTTCAACCAAAGCCTCTGCAAAGCCTTATTTCACAAGTAAGGCTTTGGTGGGATATAGCTCTTGCTGCCATTACCCCTACTACAAAAGTTGGGGATGCGAGAGCACCTCCTAGCTACCGGGGCTATGGCTGGGGCATGGGGAAGTGCGGGTATTGCCCCATCAATACTGGGCTGCGTCTAACTATGCCATGTTTACCTCGATGAAACAGTTTAATGTGAATCGCCTATGATCTCTTTGGTGTTTGTAATAAAGGCTTGCGGGCTTTTTCACACCTTGTTCTATGTACTTTTTTTATCATCCTCGCTGATAGCAGACTTACGAGACTTGGACCGAATCTCTTGTTTCATTTTGTTATATTTTGTGAGTTCAGAGAGGATTGAACTAAACTCCTCCTCTGAGATCTTACTGTCAGTGAGTGCAGTGGAAATACGCTCACTTACTGTGTTCAGCTTTGCTTCTGCCAGAACCCTGATCTCATCGTGTTTCAATGCCTTACGATGCAGTCTACGTGATGCCAACTTAAGCACCAACCCTAACACCCCTGCCACCCCAGCTGTTATTTCAATACCTAGTACTATAGGTGCAGCCACGATGGTAGCTAACAACCCAACACCTGCGCTCCCAGCCCCATGCTGGTTGCCATAAGGGCAGCGTCAGCCCGTCCACGATATTGAAAGCTCTATGGTACTTTTTACATAGTGCTTTTCGTGTCATGCGGTCTTGCTCTAGTTGGCGTTTCACATCACATAACTGCCTCAAAGCGGAACCGTCTCACGGTTTCCAGGGTCTTCGCTACTTCCTCTACGACTGGGTATAGCCCCATCCTATAATATATATTTCAAAAGATATTTTAATTGGGTTTCATTTAACCTTCGACGAGCGTGCTTGAGGCTTATAAGGTGTAAATCCTTATGTAGGAGAATAGGTGAGAATGTAATAGGTAATTCTGCATCCACATGAAACCCCTCAAAGTAGGGGCTTATTATCCACCCATAGTAGGGGCTTATTAAAGGGATTGCCGCGACCCGTTGAGAGGTCGGTTGTATGATGATCGGACAGCGTCTTCACCCTGGCCTGGGAACTCCAGTGTACAGTCACCCGGGTAAAAGTTGTTGTTCTGCAGGGCAATATTCCCTATGGAGACGTCTATGATGAGTGTGGAGCCTGGTAACATAGATGGAATCCTTTGTGCCCGTAGCAGTCATACCTTAACTCACCCCCGTGGAATGCAAATAACCTATTGGGGTTCAATCTTAGTGAAATCGTTGTATTAGGGGCGGAATGAAACACCGGGCTGGGTACGCTATTCTTAACTTCAGAGATATCATTATGTTCATTGTATGTGATATAAGGTGAGGTGAGGGTTAAGTTGATTAGCCATTCGGGTTCTTTAAAATCTGATAGCGGTATCTGCCTATACACTTTGTCTTTGAAGTGTAGGATGTATAAGGTGTCTTCCTCAGGCTGATCGAATCCCTCTAGGTCCTTGAGTGTGAGTTTGGGTAGATGATCGGCTATTGCTGCCCGCCTATACACATTGTCTTTCAAGTGTAGGACGTACGAGGTGTCTTCCTCACCAGGCTGATCGAATCCCTCCGTGTCCCCTAGGTGGTTAAAGCGTGGTGTTGGGGTGATGACTGGTCATTGCTATAATACTATTACGATATAATTTCCAACTGGTTTTCTGATAATAGTTCAGGGGTTAACTTCACCCCATGAAGTGTATGTTGTCAGGTAGGAAGATCTTGGTTAGTGATATAGTGTTTTCCACGATCGCGGTGACACCCTGCAGACTGGTGTTGGAGCCGACACCCACCCATACGTAAACTGTGCAAGCGTGATACTGGTGTCGTTTCACCCACCCAAGTTTGATCCCCTTCACGATCTCGACATCATTCCCGATGGTTCCCCTAGGTAGACTTTGATGATCAGTGTTGAGTTAAGCGGTAGACTCTCTAGTATCCTGACCACGCCTTCAAATTCAGACACCAACTGCAATGTCACGTTTTGCATGCCCGCTTTACTCGATAGCATGTGGGCTGCCATACTGGCGACTGGGCTGATGACTCACGCTTCGTCTCTGAGTCGGGGCGTAAGCCACGAGCAGGGTTCCGTTGTTAGCGACTTTGTTTAGGTGGTTGTCTTTGTTATCCGTGAACACGTAGGGGAGCCGAGCCTAATATTGAGAAACCAGTCGTCTTTATCTGGTATCAACACCCACTTGTCATCTTCGGTGAAGGCGAGCATATATGGCTTTGTTTGGGCGACGGTAGTGCTCTCAACATCGTCTAAGTCGAACAGTTTGCCCCGAGCGATGGGTATATTATCAATTATCATTACCGGTGGTGACTAGGGTGTACTTAGTGTTGACTACCGCTCTTGAGGTATCTACTATATCACCTAGGGCTCCCACGGAGGACTTCAGCAGCGTTTGTAAATGTTGTTTTCAGTTGCAAAGGCGTACAATTTACCATCTACTCGGGGCGTCGAAGCAGCGTGTGTCCCAGTCGGAGATCCCCACATTGGCGCATTTTTTCACCCGGGCCCTTGTGCGCTGGTCATTTTATGTGAAGCGTTAAGCTGAGGTATCCTATATTCACGGGATTATGATTTATATCTAACACCGATATTATCAGCTCAGGTATGTTGCCCTGAGTCAACCTCTTATACTGCAGCGGTGAAAGCGACTTCGGTTCTACCGTCGTTGTATTTCTCCGTTTTCACCGGCACGGCTCTCAGTATAGTGGAAGGGTGACCCCTTGAATGTTATGCGTTGTGCTCACCTGACCTAGATGAATGTACAGCTCGATGCGGTACTAGGTCGGGTAACCGATGCCTGTGGCGGTTGTTGTTGGTTTTATCTCGTCAGGTGACATACCGAGTGTCTTCGCCAATGGCGGGCCGAGCCTCAAGGAGTTTCTTCCGTTGTTGATTAACACCACTGTGCCGTTTGAGTCGTTCATCTTGAGTTCGGCTCCCAGGGGTTTGAAGACCTCATCGGCTTAGCGAGCACTGCGCTGTAGTAGCCGTCAGTTATCTGGCTGCGAGTTCCACTAACGAACAGCTTATTGTTGCTGGCGTTGATGTTAGTCCATTCGCGGTAGGTAGGTGATATCGCAGAGTCGCGACTTCGAGTTGACGGACGTATTATTATCGATCGCGTCGTCAGCTGAACTGCCTCACCGCTCGTTATTCCTGGAAGTGTTATGTACATGTTAGAGTATATATGCTCATTATATAATAGTTTTAAAATGTATTCCCAAGGAGGAGCATCCTCGCAAAGGAGTGTCTTACTCCCCTGGAGTGTTTTACCCTAAACTGGACATAGATTTCTCACCCATGAAGATCGCGGTTGCTGATGGGATGTATTTCAGCCCAGCTTTTAGATGTGTTCAGCCTGTATAAATTTTCGGTGACTAGCGCTAAGGTAGTTCATGCTTGGTTCAACAACCCGATGCAGTTCTGGCAGAATCAACTCAACCGCCGTGTGGTGCTTCTAGCGGGGTGTGGTGTGACATTGACCGACGACTTTCGGCGTGGACGCTGAGTCAGTCTGTGTTCAAGTTCCGCGTGTACTACCAGGTCAGGCGTATCCTTAAAGAAATCAGCGTCCCGCTCCCACAGGACAATGCATGGAACCCATTAAACAACAAGTGCGATAGGCGAGCCTCTGAACGTATTTACAGCAATCGAACTAAACCGAAGGCGGATTGGCGTTTGCGGGGCGAACCACGGGTTGGGTATCCCCATCGTTCACCAAATGCCCCTTGTGGAAGCCAGCAAACTGCTGGTGAAAGATTGGGGATACAAGTCGTATCATCTCTTCACAACCAACGAGTGGGATGACCGTTACATGGCTTTCAATGCCAACAAAATTACAGAGTCTGGAGGTTTGATCAGGGAGGGCAGCGGATGACTGGAAAAAGTTTATGTTGGACGCGTCGAAAGGGTTTACTCGTGCGGCACTGAGCGGCTTAAGCGACTTCGATTGAGCGTCGCGTGTGGGCGGTGTTGGGGTGCGCCAGGCATAAGCAGCGTTCCAGTATTATCGGTAAAGGGGACTGCTACGGCGGCTCAGAAACAGTTAAGTTGTCAGCGTGAGGATGCTATCAATGCTCCAGTTGATCTCGAGTGCCATCAAAGCGCTACCAAGGCGTGTTGGAATATGCCAGGTCGAAAGTCGACTCGTGTTCGGCGTGGGGTTGTACATGGCTCGAGTGATATGCAACTGAGAGTAAAAAAGTGGTGGGCTACAACAACGAAATAGTTGTAGCCCGCGGCGGGATAAAAGTTGGCGTCAACCTCGATGTCAAGCGTCCCCGTCCCACCACCCACGACCCGGTGAAAGCGGGTATAGTGGCGCCACCCGGGCCTAGGGTTCAACCAAGCCCCCTGTGGGGGTGGCCCCACACCTGCAGCCTCAATCAGCAGCACATCGATCGTAAAACAGCCCTGGTGGTTGGTGGGGTAGCTTTGGGGCTTATTTGGTTAAAATTTCTTAGCGCTTCGTACACCAAACCCACCATGGCGACAATGGCTGCCCACAGGTTTTGACTAAGCCCGCGTGGCAGTTTTAGCCAGAGCACCCAGCAGCCACGAGGCGATGCTACCCAGGATGCGGGTAGGGCCCGGCAGCCTTACCAGCCAGTTTAGCCAGGGCCTCCCGAGTTTTTATCCACTCTTTGACACCACCTGTGGGTGCAGGAAGTGGGGGTACCCCACCGCCGCCCGGCGGCGTGGGGCTACCCTGTCAATGACACCACCAGGGTTGATATGATGAAGCCCAATGCAGTCAGAATGCTGGCGATGGTGATGCCTTGCTCGGAACAGGATCGAATCCTGTCAGCTAAGCGTGGTGTCTTCATTTAGGACTCGATCGATGGTTTCCGTACTCTACTGATCTGTGATCGGGGGGCTTCCGGTTAGAGAGGCGGATTCCAACGAGTCCGTCTCTCGTCTTCAAGTTTTTATTCTCTCCTCGATCTGACGTTTCATATCACCATCGCCCGGTGAGTTTTATTTTCATGGCGATGTGCTCATCGATTTCATTAAGTTTCCCCATGTTGTTCCACGAGTTCTCGGCGTACATGTTTCAAGGCTTCGTCTAGGCCTCGCCAGTTCCCTCAGGGGAAATTCGAGACCGGCAAGGAGTTTGTCATGAGTGCGTGGTCAATATTTCGATACTGTCCGGCGTTTCTTTAGCATCCCCAGTATTGGCCCTGGCTGCTTGCAGATCTTGGGCGACCCGGGGAAGCTTTGGCGTAGCGCCGCCGTAATCTATGAAGCCTAGTTCATCGCGGATCAGCTGACCCCATGGCGACTGGTGAGTGTTGACAAAACAGCGGCTTCCGTCGCTTATTATGAGATCGATCCCGGGTGAGCCTTCAATGCATGGCGTGCCCTTCTTATCGACTGTAAACTTGGAATAGTCCCTTCCCAGCGGCTTGATGTTGTCTCTATTTTCAACTGCGTTGTAATAATCGTTGACAGCTGGCTGTATAAGTTCAGTACTTAAGGGGTAGTGAATGAGGTGTCATCCTCGAATGCCTGGGCACTATCATCCCACATATCATCCATAGGTATGTACTCTGCCATTATTTAGTATTAAAATATATTTCATTTATATAACAGTATGCGGTAGAAAACTAGATCCTTTCAGAAGATCAAAGAGAGCCTCTAGGAAGCCAGAGCCGTCGCCAGTCGGTGACCATCACCAACAATCCCAGCAAGATAGACCAGAATCAAACTCTGCTGGTTAGATTCCCCAAACCTTGGCGAGAATGACCTCATTGTACCAGGCGCGGTTCGACTGGCGTTCAACCTCCGTTGACCTCCACCAGCGACAAGCGTGAGCTAGTGCGGAGCGTGGAAGTCGAGCCATCATCAAGAAAACCACCATCAAGATCAGCGGTAGCGAGGTGCTGAGCATCGGCGACAGCGGCGTGTTTCACTGCTACGGGGATCTCTGGAAGCGAGGAGAGCGTGTCAATGGCGTGTACCAGGGTATCAGCAAATCAACCAGGTCGCGCATAGGGTATGCCTTCGCGCCAAGACCAGCTAGACAAGATCCGCGGACGGTGAAAAGGCCATCGCTCAAAGCGTCACGGGAACGGTTCTGCGTGCGCTTCGACCGAGTTGCTCCGCGGGACGCAGCGCCCGTTTTACCAGGCAGCTGGGTGATAGGCTTGAAATACGAGCTAGCGTTTGCGACTACAGCAAAGTAGTGCGTCGCCCGAGCGGCGATGATGAGGCCAGTTACGCCATAGACAACATCTCTCTGGAGTTCGACATGGTCACTAGCCCAGAGCTGGCCAGGCAGGTTGAAGCCAGTACTCTGGGAAGATGGCCATCCAATGCGACCGCATACTGAGGCATAGATCAGTCGTGCGAGATAAAGCGACACTGTGTGGAATATCAACCTGAGCGTGCGGTAGCGATCGATGAAAGGCATCCTGGTGTCGTCCCGTGGAGGATTACGAGCCGTTCGAGGGACAGCGAGAAGTTTTCAACCCGAGATTGAAAAGGTGGAAGTGACCATCGCGTGCCCAACCAGCTGTTCAGTCATGGTATGAGGCCATACCAGCAGTGGGATGAGATAAAAAGCTACCGAGCAAACTCCCACCACGTAACCAAAGACCTGGACCTATCCTCCGTGAAGATCGGTGAATACCTGACCACCAAAGTAGCCCTATGGTTGGACATGCGATCCACGGATGGCGATAAACTACGGTAGCGGCGTCGCATAGACAATGGCAGCGAGGGGATTACTATCCAGATTACCAAGAAGGCTCAACCTGCTGGTAAGTTGAAATTATATCTATGCGTTATTATGGATGGCGCAACTTAATATAGACAATGGGAGATTTCGTGCAAGCCATCTACTGATTTGCCTGCCCGGCGAAGCCATCACTGCCTGCCAGCAAGCTATTGCTACCCGCGACCCACACTGCGCCATAGTGTGCGGGCAGACGGGCGCAATGGGAAGACCGTTTTCGTGTTGGATATGTTGGAGGGTACTACAGGGATGTGTTTGATAACATCGTTATCATGTGCCCTACTCTGAGCATGAATAAAGCGTACACGGAAAGACCTTGGGTGATGCCGGACCGGACGTACACAAAGTCGACCGGGGAACACGCCTACAGGACTGGTTGAAAGCTCTTCACGAGAAATTTAAAGGGGAGTCTACACTGTTCATACTGGGCGACTGCAGCTAATCGTGAGATAACAAAAAAGAGACATGCTATCGTACCTGGCCTTCTCCGGCCCGACGCGCAAATCACAGCGTCTGGGTACTAGCAGAAGTTCAACTTCGGTGTTGAAAGACCTCAGGGAGCAGGCGATGGGTGGCCTTATTTCACTGCAAGGACAGGGATTCGTTCGAGAGTGTTTGAGAAACGATGTGATGAGCAAATTAGAGCGAGGAGCGGGTGAAGAAACAGCTCGCTGAAACTAAACATGCTAAGCTCGTGCTCAAGACCGACCAACCAGTAGCATATAGGGTGTTTAGCTTAGCAAATGCTAGCAATGCTTAGCAATGCTTAGCAAAGCTTAGCAAAGCTTAGCAAATGCTTAGTATAATGCTTAGCATTTAGTTATAGCTATGGTATTTGAAGTGTTCGTAGGTGTGCAACTTAACCTTCATTTCCTGTGTTTTGCCTGCATCGGGTATTATATAGTTAAAACTAAATCTTACTTGTTATATTATAAGATGGAGTGTGAGGAATTGCTCGAACAATTGTTGGTACCCCAATCACCACAGGTGGATGATGACAAGCGAGAGAAACTGGTGGCGTTGGCTGTTGGTGGCAAAGCCAAACATTACTTTGGGAAGTACACTCCAGATAAAATTCACAAAATGTCAGCCCGAAGAAATCGATAAGCTGTGCGCTAGATCACGAGTCGGCTCGGGCAGAGATGACAAAGACAATAGGATCGGCTATGACCCAGATATACACTGGTATTGCGTCATACTTCCTTCCCATTCCCCAGGCGTCGACTTTACCTGTGGGAAGACCTCGAGAAAGACCCTTTTATCGAACCGCGCCTTGAGCTCTATTAGCTGCGAGCTGTACCACAAATATGGTATGTTGTTAGCCCGGTGGCGGCGGCAATTATTACGACAAAGCATTGTCAATTTGAGAGGAAAAATAATAATAATAGTATAGATGGATGCACAGGAGACACACCACCTGGAGGAAACCCACCTGGAGGAACCCTCCACAACTGGAGGAGACCCACAACTGGCGGAAACCCCAAAGTTGGAAACAGTAACCAGGCAGAAGAATCCTAAGAGAGTAGCTGCGGTAAAAGCGGTGGTGTAACCAACATAAAATTATCAGGGTGACTCACCGGGCGTCTCTTGTTAGTTGTATGCGTAACTGCTGCGTGGCTATCTCGTGGTTATATAAGCGACACAGGGAATCCCAGGGAAACCCACACAGGAATCCTAAGGATTCGGGGAGAAACCCTCTCCCCAATTAGAGGTCGACCCCATATCATGTTATAATTTAATATTTTTATATCATATACATAATGTCTGAGGGAAAGCGTTAGTCAGCGGCGCATACCACGCCACAGTGGTCGCCAGTCTAGCCGTAGGATGCATTTCGGTTGACCAAAATGGTGCTTAAACAACCAACTATCAAGCTAGATTTCAACCTGCAGGATATGGGTATGCTCATAATGAACCTTGGTATGGCGATGGCTACAAAAGACATCCTAGTAAAACAAGGGATACTACCTGAAAATATTATGAAGTAAAGATAGGATGGCCACGATAGCTATGATGGTCGATTGGGGCGTTAGTGAATGCCCTGGCATTTTCGGGGAGTAATTTCCTCTTCTCGAAACTCTACGAGAGTCACCGCGGCTGAAATACAGGAAGAAAGAAAAGCGGCATAATCACAAGCTATTGAGAAATTACAGGCTGCCCAATCGATGCGGCTAAAAACGCCTCCAGAGGATCGATTACATTAACGAACAACTCAGGCGTGAAAACCATGCCGTTCAAACATTCCGCGATGTTGTGGCCTTGGCGAAAGAATACTACTTATTAACTGGTAAGCGGTTGCAACCACTCAATAAACCCACACTCGCTCAGTACTACACACCATCCAAGGGGCAAATGGACCGTGAACTGGGCTTCATAAGCTGGGTATAGCAGCGACTGCGTTGGTTCTTGAAACAATTAGACTAAATACCCATATAAGTATGCTAAACATGAGACCTGCTCCATACCGATCGCGAATACATACTTATGGGGAAGACCGAGGCCTGTGGTAGGAAATGCAGGACTCAGGGGTACTGTTGTTTCCACATGGGAAGCCCTAACTACGTGTGTTCTGTGTGCGGTATAGGGGTTAAAGGGCACTACTGTCTATGTAAAGCTCGCGGGGCGAGCGTAGTCAGACATCACCTCATCTACGAGAATAAAAGGCCTACATAAAAGAGCGTGGCGACTTCTCAAGATAGCAGTGTAAAGGCTACAGTGTCCCAATTAGAGATTATACACACCTACATTATAGCTATGTTTGTGGAAATTGAGCCCAGGGAAGGTTGCCTGAGCAGCTGGCAGATGGATGTGGGGAAAAGTATAGATATTAGTGTCCTCAAACCCATGATTATTAGGGAACTATATAAGGGGTGCTCGTTTACAATCATTGTAAAAGTAGGGTTTGATGTGCCATGGGCTGGGCACACTTGGAATTACTTTGATGGTGGGCGAGTAGATGTGCATGGGGATATAGATATACTTGTTGGGGACTTCGTTGCAAGTAATACAAAACACCCTACTATGCTGCGCATATTCGGGTGGGTTGAGGGAATAATCGATAAGGTGTATCTTGATTTTTTACCTTTACGGTGGGCCAATTAGACATTGGTTCTCTTAGGTGTTAATGCGCAACTATGACCACTGTTGGTGAACTCAAAGCAAATCGCCAGGCAGAGGGTGTAATTGGGTATTCTCGAATGCCCAAACCAGCATTGTTGAAATTACTAGGTTTAGAAGCCCCTCCTACGGTAAAACAATTAAAAGCTCAAGCAAAACAGCTTGGATTCACGGGTTATTCAAACCTGGGGAGAGCGGGTTAATCGCATTGTTATCACATGCCCCGTAGCAAAACCTCCCACTGTAAAACAATTGAAAGTTCAGGCGCGTGATTTGGGGTTAGGGGATATTCCCGAATGAGAAAGCCACAGCTTGTAGAACTGTTACGGCAGAATAGAGCTGTCGACCTACAGTTCGATGCGCACTGGCGTGCTGTAGGCAACTATTTGAGAGGCTGGCGTATGCATGTTGATAGGAACATAGATATCGCAGATATCAAACCTCTGATAGCTGATAAGGTCAACCAGGAACTAACCAGTCTAGGAAGTATCAAATTTCAAATCACAGTTAAAATGTCACTCGATAAGCAGGTGGGGGAGGTGTCACTGAGTGCGTTCAGCCTTACTTCGGGGGTAAACAAGAGGTCGTGACCCATATAGAGACCATTGACGCATCAATCGATACTAGTTTTCAGCAGATAAGAGAATACCTAGAGCGCTACACACACTTGGGGTCGGGTGGACTGTAGATAAAATCGATAATGTCTATCTAGACATAGCTAACTACGATGCCGTTCAGGCGGGTCATACCTAGACTTGCCTCCCTACTATAGGAAAAAACATGCCATAGTCAGCGTCAGGAATAGAGGAGGCGATTGCTTGAGGTTAGCTATCAGGTCAGCCTTGTTTCCAGCTGACACTAATTCGAACAGGCCTTCTAGTTATCCCCAAGGCGATGGGCTCAACTGGGATGGTATAGATGAACCCACCCCATATCCCAGATAACTAAAATAGAAAAACAGAATAATCTAGCTATAAATGTCTTTGGGCACGAAGGTAACACAACAATAGTGCACAGGGTCAGCCCAGTGGGGGAAACCCCAGGGGGGAACCCCCTCGTGTTATCAATATATTCATGATCCAGCGAGGTGACAAGTACCACTACGCTTGGATAAAACACTTTAGCAGGCTGTTGTATGACCAATCGGCACACAGAGAAAAGACCCACTTCTGCGAGCGGTGCCTACATGGCTTCACCACGAGCTGATTTATTAGAATCCCACGGGAGGATTGTCAAGGTGTGGGGCAGGCGGCTATCTGAGTCGACATGCCTAAGGAAGGTGACAATATCCTAAAATTCGGTAACCACAAGAACCAAATGTCTGTGCCTTATATCATATCGCCGACTTTGAAGCCTTGGTTAAACCAGTTGTTGGGGATACCCCCACAGGTTGAGGGCTCCCACAGGTGAGAGCTTCACCCACAAAACACAAGAGCATGAAGCCTGTGGGTTTGGATACATTGTAGTCCGTTGTGATGGGGAAGCGAAAGCTCCGTAGTGTATAGGGGCCCTGGCGGCTGAAAGGTTTCTAAAGTGTTTGCAGGAGGAAGAAAAATTATTAGGAATGCACTGTATGAAAGAGTGGCTCCAATGCGTATGACCCGAGCCGACAGGCTAGCTCACGCCTGTAGCACTAACTGTCGCGTGTGTGACTCACCACTGAATGGTGATTCGGTGAGAGATCACTGCCACGTAACCGGTAAAATAGAAGCGGCTCACAGCTGCGTGTAACCTCAAGCTTAGAATCAACCCTAAGACAATAAACATCCCGTTGTCTTTCACAACTTGAGAGAGTACGACTCTCACTTAATCATGCAGGCCATCGCGAAAATCGATGGTAATATAGCGTGCATTCCCAACAACATGGAGAGATACATCTCCTTCAGCTTAAGCGGCCTTAGGTTCATAGATTCAGTACAATTTCTATTGTCTTCATTAGACAGTCTGGTCAAGGATAGCGATACCTTCCCTATCACCGACCGATACACAGATGCGAGACTAGACCCTGCTTATGAGGGAAGGGTGTGTACCCCTATGAGTACATGGATAGTTGGGTCAAGTTAGCGAGACCAGACTACCCCCATCAGAGAATTTTACAGCAATCTGACCGACTCGGAAATATCCCAAGGCGATTACTCACACGCGATTAATGTATGGAATAAACTGGGTTGTAAGAACCTGGGGGATTATCACGACCTGTACTTGAGGACAGATGTACTGCTGTTAGCCGGCGTGTTTGAGGCGTTTAGGCGGACATGTTTCAAGCAGTATAAACTTCGACCCGCGTGGTATTACACCAGCCCCCAGGTCTGTCGTGGGATGCCTTGCTTAAAAGACCGGAGTTAAGTTGGAATTGCTTACAGATTATGACATGCACCTATTCATTGAGAAAGGCTTGCGAGGTGGGATCTCCATGGCAACCAAGCGTCTGTGAAAGCAAATAATCAATACGTTAAGGGCTATGACCCTAGCAAGCCAACCAATCACATTCTCTACCTCGGCGCCAACAACCTGTGCGGCTGGGCTATGAGCCAGTATCTACCCCAGGGGGTTGAATGGGCGTCAAAGGAGGTCGATGTTATGAGCATCGCACCAGATTCGAATAAAGGTTATATCCTCGAGGTTGACTTGGAATACCCCAAGGCATTACACACATCACACAACAGCTACCCCTGGCCCCGAGCGTATGAGGGTTAACTTGAACTGGATGTCTGAGTACCAACATAACTTGTTAGGTGGAAGTGTGACAGGCGTTGAAAAACTTCGTGCCCAACTTAATGAATAAGACCAAGTACATCGTTCACTATCGCAACCTACAGCTGTACCTGTCGTTGGGTATGAGGCTGACCAAAATACACAGGGTGCTCGTGTTCACCCAGAGCCCCTGGATGGAACCCTACATCAGAATGAACACAGACCTCCGAAAGCTTGCCACCAGTGACTTTGAGAAAATCTCTACAAGCTCATGAACAACTTCGGTGTTTGGTAAGACTATGGAGAACCTGAGAAAGCAGCGTGACCGTGAAGCTGGTTCGGTCGAATGAGGAAGACAAGCTCAGGAGACTGATAGCCAGTCCGGCATTCAACCGTAGCAAAATATTCACCGATGACCTAGTTGCCCTACACATGAAGAAAAGCCACATAAAATTCAACCGGCCTGTTTACGTGGGGATGAGCATCCTCGATTTATCAAACACCTGATGTGCGACTTTTACTACAGCGAGCTCAAGAAACAGTACGGCGACAGGTGTGAAGTTCTGTACACTGACCACGGATTCCCTGCTGATGGAGATTCGAACCGAGGGCGTGTGCGTTGACATGAAAAAACACCTCGATTTGTATGACACCAGCGACTACCCCCTAAGGGCCATGCCCATACACAATACGGTAAATAAAAAGGTCCTAGGTAAGATGAAGGGCGAGTGTGCTGGCACGCCCATAGCCGAGTACATAGGGTTGAGGCCTAAGATGTACTCCATACTGAAGGCCGACAATGGTGAAATCCGGAAGGCTAAGGGTGTTAAGAAGTATGTGGTGAAACAACACATCAAACACGCCAGATTCAAAGGAAGCCCTGTTCAAGACCCGTACCTTTAGGCATAAAATGAACACACTTAGAAGTGATGGGCATAAGATATACGGACTGACTATAAACAAGGCGTCCCTGTAAGCCTATGGACACTAAGCGTTGGATAGCTATTGATGGGATAAACACGTGCAGCGTATGGGCATGAGAAAATTGAACCAAGACATGTCCGCGAAACCAGAGAAAGTTTGAGGCTATTTACTACAGCCAGCGTGGGTACTGGAAAGGAGCTAGTGCTGTAGATAAGCTAGCTAAAATGGCGAGTACCCGGAGGAGGCCAAAGCGTGGCTTGAAAAACAAGCCCTGTGGCAGATCTATTTACCGGCACCGCGCTCGTGCCTAGAAGGAGGTTCGGTATTAACATACCTAATAAGCGTTCACCAGGCAGACCTACTGTTCCTACCCGACAAGAGGTACAAGTATGCCTTAACCGTAGTGGGCGTAGCCAGTCGCTACAAGGAAGCGAACCCTTGACCGCGAAGATTCGGCCCAGGTAGCCAGAGGATTGAGCATATACAAAGCGCCAGTCGCTGGCGTGGCCAACAGAGCTGCAAGTTGACCCGGACGGGGAGTTCATGGGTGCCGTGTCACAACTGCTAGCCAAACCACGATACAAAGGTCAGGCGTGGCGCGGCTGGAGCCCATCGCAGCCAAGCCATAGTTGAGAGATTTAATAGGACTTTGGCTGGCGATTATTCGGCCATCAGTATGCGAGGAGATGGTAACCCCGGAAAGCGATCGACTGAATGGGTGTGAGGTTACCCAAAGGTGGTGTCGGCAATCAACCATGAAGTCACCGGCTCACTGATAAGAAACCGGCAGGCGCTATCAAACTAAAATCAATAGTTGCAGAGTCGGCTGCTCCATTGCGTGGGAAGGAGAAACAGATACCAGATAGGGCCCTAGTGAGGTATCTATACCAGCCCGGGGAACACGAGGGTGATAGCCCGTGGCGAGCCACCGATCCTATATGGTCAGTCAAAACTTACAACATAGATAAAGTGGACATCAAAGCAGACGAGCCTAACTTGTACTACTTGAGGGATGGGCCAGGTAGGGGGTTTGTGAGAGAAGAATTATTGATCGTACCGTACGGTACAGTGTTACCTCCAGCATAGCGGTGTCCCATTACTCCAGCCATGCCCCGGTGGCGCGGCTAGGAGGTGCGTTCGCATCCCCCAACTTTTGTAGTAGGGGTAATGGTAGCAAGAGCTAAGGGTCCGACCAAAGCCTTACTTGTGAAATAAGGCTTTGCAGAGGCTTTGGTTGAAAGTGATCCAGAACCGCTATCGGCCCAAACTTTTTCATAGTAGGGGAAATGGTAGCAAGAGCTAAGGGCCCGACAAAAGCCTTATTTACCAAATAAGGCTTTGCAGAGGCTTTTGTTGAAAGTGATCCAGAACCCCCATTGTATATACCCCATCACAAGTGAAAACATGTACATTCCTGTAACATAAAACACACCGGTGCAATAACAGGGTATTTATACAGTCTGTTTCCAAATGAAAATTGATCAAACACGTGCAGGAAGACTGTTTTACTTTATTGAAGGACACTTGTTTATCTGATATAGAAACGCTTAATTACTCGAGAGGGACACTTGTTTACCTCATAAAGTAACGCTTAATTACCCGAGAGGGCCACTTGTTTACCTGACACAGAAACGCTTAATTATCCGAGAGGGACACTTGTTTACCTGATACAGGAACGCGTGTTTACCTGATACAGGAACGCTTGTTTACCTGATACAGGAGCCCGGAATATTCCGGAGTACGGATTGTAACCTCCTCCATTGTTGTTCTTCACGTCATCAAATCTGATGGTGCTTGTAGTAGCACATGTTCTTGAAGTGCTTAAGTACGCCGTGAATGAGATCCCCGGGTCTGGAATGATTAACTTGCACCTTTGAAATACGGACAGAAGGAAGGGGGTGTTATAAATGACAATTAATCATGCAGTCCAGGAATGTCTGTTTCGTGTATAGGGTCAAAAGTTGAGGCCAAAGAAAAGAGCCTCGAATCATGCGACACGGAGTTAGTTGTTGAACGCCGCTCTCAGTAACATTCCAGCTCTCAGACGGCCTGTCCGTAAATAGTCTGTAAATATGTGAGGGTGGACCCGACAATCCAGTGATTGGCATCATGAGCACCAACCTACGTAATTTGGATAACTGGACCAATTCTAATCCGGATCTTTGAGGACTGGCAGATGAAAGCGCCGAGGTCTGAACCTTTGTGTTTTTGAGAATAATGGTTAAACATCATTCTCGGAGAAATCGGATTGGCTGTATGTAACATATCACCATCCATACCTGTGTGTTTGGTGAGTAGAGCTAACTCATTGGTGATGTTTTGTATCTGTTTCTGCACGACAGCCTCCAGGTCCACAACATGTCTCGCCAGGCCCTCTAGCGTCAAGTCGTTGTCGGGAGCAATGAGCCCATTCACGGAGACCACCCCCAACACCAGGAGACACACAGTTCCCAGGACCATGTCTCTGTCATACGCCAGACAATATGGTTGGTACTGCGTGAGACTGTTGAGATTACATAATGTTTCATGGGAATTGTCATGTGTCCCTAGATAAATTCATTATACAAAGGTCCGTTATCGACACTTACAGGAGATCGTCTCTTTACATTCATTCACTGCGCAGTTAGATTCAATCAAATCTGCAGTGAATTCCGTACAATTACATAAATGTTAATTTTAACACTAAATCCGGCTCTGAGCATGTGAAGGGTTAGACTAACGCTTAGTCCCTGAATATATATAATTTTGATAGTAACAAATAAACCCATTTAAAAGGAGCCCGAGTGAGCAGGAGCCCCAGGTTTTAGCGTTGCAGGGAGGGCTGGGCATTAGTGAAAATAATGGGGTTCAGGGAATGTGAGACAGACTAGTGGGTGTGTCCCAAACTTTTTACCATAGGTGGGAAGGGATGGGTAATGTAAGCACTAAGATAACGCTTAGCCTCTGAATGTATATAATTTTGATAGAAACAAACAACTACTTGTACAGTGAGAGATGTGAGATACTCGAATTTGATTGGACAATCAATAAAATTAGACACTATCAATTCTGGATTGAAAATGCATCTGATTTCATGACCGCTTCCCTGCGCACGTATACATCACTGCCGCACTACTTCCGCTTGGCCACCAACATGGCTAATATCAACACAACAGACGTGATTGAAATGCTTATAAAACATCTATTAAACTCGAAAAATACAATTATATGATGTTTTCCTCCACAGTTATTGGGGAACTTCACTATCACATTACCTTCTATTATAAAAATAGTCAAACTCAATCACAATGCACAGCCCCAAACATAAACAAACAATATCAAACTTATAAATCAGAAAGCCTTGTATAAATACATCCCTATCTTTATGTTCTAATACTCTTCGATCAACCGAACATAGCAAGCAATCTTAATCCCATTATTCTCCTGTCTGTCATATCACTGGCTTCCTCCCAATAATCCCCCATAGCTACTCTGTTTGTGTAACAATTGCCTTCTTGTGTAAACATCCTCCAACCTTGTACATCAACCTCATTAATTGTGCAAACATCAATCACTTACTGTTCAACTTTACTATGTATATATATACCTCATAATATATTAATGAAGTTGTATATCCATAGAACTCTCCTCGTTGCTCTCTCACGTGACTTCGTGACATCACTTTCACGTGCAACTCAACTCTGCTGCGTTAGCCAAACCTTTACCATATTTACCCAAAATAAATTAATTTATGTTCTAATTCTCTTCGATCAACCGAACATAAAATATTTATTTTGTATAACAAAAACACACGTTAAGGGTTATGTCTACCGCAGCTCGAAATTAAAAGAACGGGTATATGTGTTCAGACATTTTATTCTTACAATCCCAACAACGATGTTACACTCAACAGTTCTTTGACATTATCTTTGACGTAGCCGTCCTTTGCATTTTCAGAGGCCCAGCGGTCATGTCTTTTCAAAAGACGGTCTGGTACACCTGCACTAGCGGCAGTTGTGGCGCCACCAGAACGAAAACTATGCAGTCCTATTTTTCTTAATATCTTCCCCTATAACTTTGAATTTTTCAATAAATATTTCTCTGGCTCTAGAATATGAAATAGGTGCGTCTCCCCTCAGTGTGTGATATCCACGTTTTTTGCAAAAACTTAACTTTCTAAATAAGTATTTTTGTGAATGTTCGTCAATTCCAGCTTTCACTATGTAACGACGTAGCATAGTAACGACAGAGTTCGGATCCAGAAGCTGAAATCAAGACATGTTTACCATCTCTATATACATCAGTCTCGCTTTTTTCTATAAAAATGTGCATATACCCATCACAGAAAGTTCTATCTGACCTTCCCATACTAACAACCTCAGAAAATCTAAAAAAGCCTGCAAACGAAATAAGTGACATTACAAGAAACCTTAAGTCTAACAGCGAACAATCTGTTTTACCAAACTCAGAAACCAACCTTCTCAACATATCAGTATCCATCGCTTCTTTAGTTTGTACTGGTTCACTATAATGCCTCATATCTGCTTCTCTGATGTTCTTGATAAGATCATTCCGGCACGGATCTGTCAAACCCGCCATTCTGTGAGCCCAGCTTATACTATATATAGCTTCAACTACAGTCAGTGAATGTTTACCTCGTTGAATAAGAGAAGTAAGATACAACCCAACATGAAAAGAAGTTGCCGGTAAACTGCTCACTTCATCAAACGTTGATGCCCAGTTTTGCCATAAATTAAAGTATTATTTTATTGTTAAACTAGTTTTTAATGATGTTAGTTCCTGTATTTTAGCGGCAAGCCAACGGCCTTAAGTTACCGCTCTTCGTGGTAATTAGAGTTATCTCCCGTTGACCTAATTCTTGTCGTCCTAGCGTTTGAAATGGCGGCATACTTGATCCCACCCACCCTCCCAGTAGTATTATTGGTTTCGGTGTTCTTGATATGGATTCATTAATCTATGCTTACATTTCAGCACAGAACTGCATTGTTAATGTTGCCCATTGCACCCTACAAGGGTTACAATGTATTGTTTGTATGTCACCGCATGATGACTACCTGCATTTGTAATAAATCACTACGCATATATTCACACATAATGGGGGGAGTTTTTTCTTACTTTTCTAAGCCACCGCATGCTGGCAGGGAATAAGAACGTGTAATTACACTGGTTGCATTAAATATTCCCATCAGTTCAGTTTAGTTATTATTTCACAGTTCTAACGGAATGAGATTGGAATTAAAAGCTCCTTTGTATTTCTGAACGGTAGAAGTTGCTTTCGATTTACAGACTTTAGGAGGCATTTTCATTGACAGATTTAGTAAATCTTCAAGGACCAAAGATTCAAGCTTCTTCCATATGCCAGCGGAAAACAAATCTGCAAAGTTGTCAATCCAGAAAACTTGTTCCTCTTCATTATACCAACTTCTAAATGTCACGTAAAGAAGTTCTAGTATCCTCGCGTAGGGTGTTCTCGAGCCCCTAAGACAAACAATGACAATCATGAGAAACGCTTTGGGATATATCAATAATATACTGAACATCATTGAAAACGCACCATTTACAAAAGTTCAGATTATTAAAAGCACTTGTAAGGAATTGATATTTTTTGAGTGGATAATAAAAGATGGACGATTGACAAAAACAACACAGAAAAGACGCTCATTCATTGAAATGTTCCACAGTCAGAACACACCTGGGGTCAAATCGAAAGGTCAATATTGGTGTGACCGCCATTTGCATTGATACATGCAGTTCAACGTCTCCTCATTGAGTCAATAAGCGTCCGAAAAGAGTTCTTGAAGATGGCATTCCACTTCTGCAGTAGTGCAGCCTCAAGTTCCCGGATGTTTCGCATCTGTTGTCGCCGTGAAAGACTTTGACCAATTTCGTCCCACAAGTGCTCGATACATCTGGCGACTGTGCTGGCCAATGAATAACCTGGATGTGTTGCTGGGCCAGATACTGCATGGAAACTCTTGTTATGTGTGCCCGTGCGTGTCCTGTTGAAAAGTATGGACATCTTGGTGGTGATTGAAGACAGATACAATGTGATTCTGAAAAATCTGCTCACAGTAATAAAGGGCATTAACTCTCCCTTGACAGACATGAAGGCAGTCCTGTGATTGGAATTTATTCCACCCCAGACCATGACACTCCCACCACCCAAAGGTCTGTCTGAACCATACATTCATCAGCATAACGTTCACCACGTCTACGCCAAACACGTAATAGGCCGTCAGCATTACGTAGATGAAGACGCGACTCGTCAGCGACTTCCACACCATGCCATTGTTGTAACCGTTACTGAAAATGCCTGCTAGCCCATTGTATACGTTCATTACGGTGTCTGTCAATCAGAATTGGTCCAACATAAGGACGCCGAGCATGGAGCCCTGTAGCGTGTAGACGGCGTCGCATGGAGTCAGCGCTGATGACCCCCACATCAACCTTGAACTAGTGCAGCAGTCCTGGCAGTCGGCAGTGTTCAATCACTGATATGGACAAGGTCAATATGGCGATCTTGATGGAGCGTCGTAACACGTTGTTGCCAAGGCCATTGAAGGTCACGGGTGCTGCCTGTCTACTGATGTCGTCTATGAAGCCTAACCATGGTGGAGTGGTCAAGTCCAAGTTGTCGAGCAATATCCCTGCTGCTGGTGCCAACCTGAATCATGCTTTGTGCACGTTCTCGTTCGTGAGGTGTTAGTGGGGTTACTTTCCGTTTTAACAAACTGACCACATTCCTAACAATGGTAAAAGCCGAATTCCTTCCTTGCAAAACCAAATCTTCGTTGATTATAGTCCGTTTGGCTCAAAATCGAACCAATGAAGTGCTATCTAACTCGGATGAAACGCTGATCATAATAAAACATCAGACCAATCCTGAGTTTCTTGAGCTGCAGAATTTATGTCCTGAAAATATAAAAAAGTTGTTTAACTATCATAAAATTTTTGACACAGTTCACTATTTGTTACGAGGGAGCAGTGCAAAGAGAGGAACAGCCAGTGTCGACAAAGCTAATGATTCATTTACCTGAGCTGTGCCGTATCCATCCTTTCTCGCACACCTGGCTGTCCCTTTCTCTGCAATCCTCCCACGTACCAAATAGTGAACTGTTAAACAACTTTGTTATTTTTCGAACATAAACTCTCAAAGAAACTCAGAGTTGGTCTGATGTTTTTATTATGATCAGTGTTTCCTTGAGTACTATATGTTTATCAGTTTTCGAGTTAGATCGCAATTCATCGGTCCGATTTCGAGCCAAACGGACTATAGAGAAAGGGATAGTTGTGTACCGGTTGGGAAAATCAAACGTTTTTGTACTTGAAAATTGTGTCATGGTCTCTGATTCATTACTTCCAGTTAATGTTTTGAATTCTGTCAACATGTAATGAACTCCTCCTCATGTCCTCAGACAATGTGTAATTATATACTAGCCACATACAGAAACTGTACATTGTCAAAATATTATCCCAGTTGATAAGTACCCTAACAATGTCAAAGGTACATATCAACTTTAATGGAGGGATCATGAGATCATAACAAGTCGGGAGAATTTCAATTGAAAAGTCAATCACAATGACGTCACGAGTCCACAAGCGGGACAGGGGTCAAACGATCATGTCACAAGCGCAATAACGGGTATGTCCACCATCGGCATTGAGAACAGCAGTGCATCGACGACGCATAGAGCCTATCAAACGTGCAAGGAAGGCTTGTGGGATGTAACGCCAGATTCTCTCAAGTTCTGTTGCAAGGTCAAGGACGTTATCTGGCAGATGAGGAAGACGGCGTAGACGTCGATCCATCCCGCCCCAAACATGCTCTATCGGGGAGAGATCCGGTGAATTTGCAGGCCAAGGCAGTAAGTAACGTTGTGGTGCGCAAGAAATCCATAGCAACCCTTGCCGTATGAGGGCGGGCATTGTCCTCTTGGAATGTTAACCCAGGGCCATGACGTTGCAGAAAAGGAATTGCCACAGGTCGAAGAATCTGATCCCTGTAGCCCACACCAGTTAAGTTGCCCTGAACAATCACCAAAGGAGTTCTTTGGCGTGCTGTTATTCCACCCCACATCATCACGGAACCACCACCAAAGCGATTCCTCTCCAAGACACAGGCCTGTGCATAACGTTCTCCCACACGTCTATAGGCACGTTGACGTCCATCACTATGGGAAATGTTAAACCTGGATTCATCTGTAAAAACAACATGGCGGGCCGTCGTGGTCTGATCCCGTGATGACGTAAACGTTGTTGAACTGTGTTGGGGTGGATACAGCAAAGTCCTGGGGTGGTTCGGGCAGTCAACGATCGCAAGGGCAGGGGTTGAGCTTTCCAAAGTGACAGTATTGGGTGGCATTCATTTGCTCTGTTTCTCTTTCCCGGAATGCATGTGCAACAACGTATTGCATTTCTCAAGGACGAACCCACTGACGTCACGGAACGTGGCACGTGCATGCATGTTGGATACATGTCACTAATCTCTGAGTTTGAATTCTATGAGTCTACACAGGTTTGATAAATGTAGATTTTAAATTTTTGTATGCACAGTTTCTTTATGTGCCTAGTATATAATATATAAAACCCTGTCAACATGTAATGAACTCCTCCTCATGTCCTCAGACAATGTGTAATTATACTACAGGTAGTTTTGACGAGGATAGTACATTAACTGCATGATGAGCGGGTTTTTTGCCTGACGAGCCAACGCTTTAACCACTAGGCTACCCACCGCCCCTCTTCCCCAGAGACCAACACATGGAGTTAAACCAGCTGGTCAGTACTCTTACATCTAACTGAGAAAAGACACCGTAGAAATTATCTTGAACTGCAAAAAAGAGTGAGAGAAAAAGATCAGAAACGGCTTAATTTCACAATATTATTTATTTACATTGTAATCACAGTGTTATTCCAGCAACCAATGCAGCCTCAGCCTGTCACTCTTGGCGCCGAAGAGTCCCTTGGGCGGTACAAACGTCACTGGGGTGGTCTTAATGGTCTTCCGACATCGCTTGATCTCCCGCCGGATCAACTGCAACAGTGGGTGAGTGAGTGAATCTCATATTTGCATGTAAAATTATTGTGGTACAACAACAGGTAGACATCTGGTCGTATCCTCCAAGACAGGGGCTTGTAAGCATAAATGTCTTTGATGGAACCCAAGGGTATGCTATAACAAACATCACTATCCTGTGAATGAGTGAAATGCCACTGGGAGAGTTTTGCTGACAATCCAGTGCATATGAACTTAATACGAGAGGAAAGCCCAAAGTCTTGCAGGTCTTAGACATTTACTTGGATGAAACCAAGGATGACAGGTTTGGAGCTGTGATTGCAGCCTTGAAACCAACGGTCTTAGGTTTTTGCCACATCTAAGGGAGGCAACTCAGCACAGAGAAAAGTTGTGCTTGAGACGAATGGGCAATCAGCCTGAGGAGAGAGTTGGATGTCTATTTGAACAGCAAGTACTGCAGCTGTCATTAGTGGAAGTAAAAAGTGACACTTGCAGATTATTACAATAAAAAATCCAGATATGGTGCATTCAAAGTATCATGGGATGGTAACACAGTCATTTGGTCCCCAAACCAGACATAACCCTGCTGTATGTTTGCAAGAAGGAATAATAGAAGAATACCTCCTCCTCTGTGACCTCGAGGAAGTCCGAGAGCATGTCTTCTGTGTGGTGGAGGCGCTGGTTGATTCTGGTTGCCAGCTTCACCACCTCGGGGCAGTAGTGACTCTGGAGGGTCTGTGAACACAATCGTGTGTAGATCATAGACCTCGTAGGTCACAACAGTCTGTGTGGAAGTGTATGTCTGGGGTCACCAAAAAGTAAGAGAGGTTACATTTACAGGCTACTGAACATTCTCAGGTGCCAGTGAATCCTCGGTATATTCTGAATCATGGACATTTTGAAGTACATGAAAGATGCCCATACATTTCTACTGGGATTTCATCGTGTGAAGATCCGGGTTAGAATTGATCTTCAGTAACCCATGCTTGTCGTAGGAGGCGACAAACGGGATCGGGTGGTCAGGCTAGCTGACTTGGTTGACACATGTCATTGGTTTCCACTTGCGTAGAGCAATGCTCATGCTGTTGATCACTGGACTATCTGGTCCAGACTCTAATATTTACAGACATCCGCCATATAGCTGGAATATTGTTGAGTGTGGCGTAATACTAAACTCACTCACTGGTATTTCAAATATTATCTAACTTTTCTTCATATTATTCCCAAAACCTGCAACACCTGTCACATAAGAAAACAGTCAGCAAGGCTGACAAAAAAAGGTTGCAGTATAATGCTGAAAAGTCTTTAGTGTTAAATTATCTTGAAGACTTAAACATATTCTCTGGCTAGTTTTGCTGGGCCCCTGCCTGCTGGTCTGACTATACCTTGATCTCCCACAGAGCACTCTTCAGGGCCTCACACTTGGCTGGGTCGGGTTCATCATACAGGTAGGGATCCTCGTCCAGGTCTGGGAAAACACAGGTGACGTATTTACCACCCAATCACAGTCAGTACTTGACAGGTTTTATTATACATTATGTACATGCTTCCATGAACTGCTATGCACAGATAGATTAACTCATAAACAAGTTTCATTCAAGCTACATTAGCTTGATCTCTATTTCTCAGTCTGTATATCACCCCCCTCAACTCCCAGCCCCCATGCAACCTAGACTTGACTGGGTTTTTAGACTCAGTGACTTAGTTGACTGTATGTCAACACACACCAACAGTATGGACAGTCGGCCTTTCTCCATCACGGGTTTATCTGGTCTTGACACAAATATTTCTCACCCACAATCCTTTTTTGGGATGACAGCTCAGGGTGGTGTTGACCAACAAGCAAAGACTAGCAGCCAGTGTGTGTACCTGTGGGTGCGTCCGGTCTGTTGATGAGGACAGTGCATGTGGGATGTCGCTTCAGCAGGTTACACACGAAGATGATGGCTGCCTTAAGTACTGGGGCAGGGGCGGTGAGGGAGATGCGGGACATCTTCTTGGCAAACGCGGCCACCAGATAGGACGGGAGATGCCTGAACACAACAGTCAGTGAGTGAGTGATTCAGGTTTGCTGCCCTAATATTTGAATCTAAACATCCCTTGAAAGTTAAATCCAATTTCATTCTAAATTACGAAACACATAAAACTTTTAATCATCTAAACTGGAAACATATTCTTGACACTTGACAAGTGTGAGTGAGTGAGTGAGTGCTGCCTTAATATTTGAATCGCAACCACTTGAAAGTTAAATGCTTCACTCTGCCATTCATGATAAATTTTGAGAAACACTGCGAAGGATTAAAGTCTTTGTTTTGAAGGTAATTTACTTTTGATCATCTAATATGGGAACTATATCTAATTCCACTCGGGAACATAATCGTGACATTTGACCTAAACCTGGGGAAAACTGATGTTGCTATGGTAGCACTATGACTGTCGTACCTCCTATACTGTAACATAGACTTACATAGCACTCCACAATAGCTTTGTGAAACGGGGCCCAGGACTTTTAGTAGAACAGACACAAAATACCCTCGATTGTTGAGGATGATCCTCGACCAGACTTACGTGGATGTGAGGAAGAGATCTGTGAGATGGAAGAACCGCGAGCAGTACTTGACATGGAACACTGCTGGCTCCAGCAGAGCGTACAACTTCTCGTAGAAGTCAGGATACTCCCTGAAACCACAGGAAGCACCACTTCAGTAGTCTGTTGTAACACTCCATTTTAAACAAAGCAACAATTGTTTGGCCAATCAAACACATGCTGACAAGAGAACCTAATCATCACATTCAACCAATCAAACACATTCTGACAAGAGAACCTAATCATAACATTCAACCAATCAAACACATTCTGACAAGAGAACCTAATCATAACATTCAACCAATCAAACACATTCTGACAAGAGAACCTAATCATAACATTCAACCAATCAAACACATTCTGACAAGAGAACCTAATCATAACATTCAACCAATCAAACACATTCTGACAAGAGAACCTAATCATAACATTCAACCAATCAAACACATTCTGACAAGAGAACCTAATCATAACATTCAACCAATCAAAATGTGGTAATGTCAACTAATCAACATTATTCTTATTCACCAATCAAACATGATCACAATCAAAATATAAATAATAATATCACAACACACAGGATCCAAATAAGCCAATCAAACATATTCATATTCACAGACCTGTGATTGTATTTAACCACTGATTACCACCATGATATCCTACTTACAGGTTGTGTTTGTTGATGAGAACAAAGAGCCCATCCAAAGCCAACAGACTGATCACTCCACCTGAAAATAAATTTATCAAAATCAAATATTTTAGATATTTAAATACTTACCTTACCTCATGGTAATGTGCATATTAACTTTGCTCATCCAATACAAAGATTGGAAACGTGATCGATAAGTATCCTTGTTGAATGCTATCATGAAACTGGTGACGTGGCGATCTCGTCCGGCGAGCGGAAGCACGCCCCCTAATCCTGTCATGTGACAACGAGAACACATCACTTTATCCGAATCCTGATGTCCGAGCGGAGTCCAAAGCGGGGAGGAGATGATCCATCGTAGGGAGGCCGTAAGACGCTATGAGGTAAGGTAAGTATTTAAATATCTAAAAAATTTAGATTTTAATAAACTTTTAACCTACCTTACCTCATGGTAAAGTGCATGTTGATCCGACAGACACCGGCGAGGACCAGCCAAAACTATCAGACCCAACAGCACAACCGGGGACGTAGAAACTGTCTTGTTGTTGAACTGGAATCGTTGAAACAAGAACAGTAAACCACCGGTAGGACCCCTGATAAGGAAAACACAACACGAGAGAATGTGGGTTAACCTTAAAACTATCACTAAGATGATTAGACAAAAAAAATAAGCACCCAGTGAAAAGAGGGCCGTGTCAGTTGCTGAGCTTTCACGAGCGGGCCAAAGGACTGAAGCCCCTGTACATCCTGGACTGCCAGATCCCGGAGATAATGGCTGGCGAAGACTGTGTTAGACCTCCAAAAGCAACCTTCCATAATAGTGGGGACCGAGCAGTTTCTGTGCAGAGACATGGTGGACGCTAAGGCCCGGATCTCGTGCGGGTTGTTGGCGGTTGGGTGAGGTAAACCAGCTGAGTCATAAGCTGCGAGGATAGTCGAGCGAAGCCACAAAGCGATGGTATTTCTGTTGACCTCACCCTTCGACGCAGAAGAAAACGGAATAAAAAGGCGTTTCATGGTATGTCTCCTGACTGCTGACTGCTTGATGTACTCTTTAAGGGCCCTGACGGGACACAACGCAAGTTCATCGGAGTCGTCACTGCCCACTATAGAAGACAAAGGAGGGATGACAAACATACGATCTGGTTGACCAGGCAAGTGGTTCTTGGCAATGAAGTCCCAAATGGACGGAACCGTGACGAGTCTGTTCAAACCTAATCCTAGTGACATCTATGACGTGAAGCTCACTAACTCTGGCTGCAGTAGCAAGCGCCAAAAGAAAAGCTGTTTTCCTGGGCAAGTCCTCAAGGAGGCCACAGACAAAGGCTCATAAGGACGTCCACGAAGGTGTTGTAAAACCACGTTAAGATCCCAAGCTGGAGGGCAGAACTTCAACTTCTGATCCTCCAATTTAAACGCTTACAGCATGGCCAGTAAATCCGGGATCTTGGAGACCTTCCTATCAGACTTGACGGCCAGCACTGAATTAAGGGCTGCTAAATAAGTAGAAATCGTACCACCCTTCAGATGATGAGTGTTGTGTAGGTAGAGGAGGAATTCTGCAATAAATTGAGGAGATGCTTAAACTGGATTCTTAGAGAGATCAGCACAAAACTTCTCAAATGCAGACCATTTGTCATCGTACAAGCTGCGGGTGGACACTCTATGAGCACGGGCAATGATCGTAGCCACACCAGCCGAATAACCCCTCGATTTCAAAGCTTTCTGAAGATGACCAAAGGGCATAGATGAACCCTGTCCGGATCTGGGTGCAACAGGCGGCTGTGAGGATGCCGAAGAAGGTGCGGCCACTGTGGTTGCGGTTGAGGATCTCCTTCGGCGAAGTCCGTAGTTTGGGGTGCGACCAAAAGCCAAGACGTTCCTGCAACCCGGAATGTGACGAGCTCTGATCTGGATGTTGTTGTCGTCCAGAAGGCGAAACAGACGAAACGTGGAGAAGACCCGAGTTGGTTGTTCCCTGGTTGCAGATCAACCTGACCACTGTCGAGTTGTCCGACGCCACCAAGAGCTTGGACTGACTGAGTTTAGTTTTACGCCGCTTTTAGCAATATTCCAGCAATATCACTGCGGGGGACACCAGAAATGGGCTTAACACATTGTGCCCATGTGGGAAATCGAACCCAGGTCTTCGGCGTGTCGAGCCAACACTTTAACCACTAGGCACCAAGAGCTTGGACCCTCGTAGCGAATGAATCCAGTGCTGAATGGCTAAGATGACAGCCTGAAGCTCTAGGTTGTTGCTGTGCCAACCTGCCTGTGCGGTTGACCACAGCCCTGCCGCTGTCTGAGAGTCCAGGTGAGCGCCCCAACCCAGCAGAGAGGCATCCACAAACAGTTTCAAAGAGATGCCGCCGCAAATGTTTGACTCGATTGTCCACCACTGAAGAAAGGGATGAAGATGAAGGGGCAGCGGAAACCGCAACCTGAGGTTGTCTCAGAGGATGAAAGGCGAGAGGAACCGTTGAAGCGGTCTGAGCATTAATCTCCCTCTGGTGGTAAGATCCTGAGCCGACGTCAACAGACCTAGTAGGGACTGCCATTCCCTGAGTGTAAGCAGGTGTGACAGACCCCGCCGAGCAAGACTGAGGATTCTTTGCCATCTGTCAGGAACAAACCCCATATGAAAGTCAACTGTTGGGATGGCTCTAGGTGGGACTTCTCGAGGTTGACGATCCAACCGAGTTGGTGAAAAAGCTTGAGTGTAAAGTCCCTCTGTCTGCATAGCAGCAGGCACTCCTTGTGGCTCATGAGAGAGTCGTCAATGTATGGGTCGAACTCTATCCCCCGAAGATGAAGATACCGGGAAATCGGTGCTGTAATTCGAGTGAAAAGCCACGGGGTCATAGAGATGCCAAACGGCAGGACCTTCCGCTGGTAATGGTGACCGTCGAAAATGAACCTCAGGAACTTCCGTTGAGGTTCGAAAATGGGAACAAGTAGGTAGGCGTCTTGAAGATCCAGACTGACCAACCAATCCTTGGGGGACAGTTTGGTTCGTAGCTGGATCAGAGAACACCGCCATGTTGTGTATCATCCTCATCTTCTGAGAATTCTTTTTGGGTACTAAGAAGATGGGAGATTAAAACCCTGGGGAGTTGCTTGGCTCTAGTACTTGTTCTATGGCCTTCTTGTCCAACAACGCCTGAATGTTGGTCAACAGGTGCTGGTGTTAAGCGATGGAATATTCGTGAAACCAGGGCGAGGTGGTCAAAGGCGGCGACATGGCTATTGGCAACTTGTAGCCTGTCTTGAGAAGATTGGTGACAAGGGGTCTCCTAGGATTGTCCAGTTGGGCCAGAAGACCCCGAGTCTCCCACCTTACAGGTATATCGCGGATATGGATGGCTGGGGGCGGAGGTCCAAGTCGTGACCGCCCAAAACATCAGCGGCGCTTGTACTTGGGTTTGCCGGTCTTGCCCAAGTCCTTTTGGTTACCGGCGGGACGCGGTTGGAAGTCGTTGGGACGTCCCCTGCCACGCCCTCTAAAGGCTCCACTAACTGACATCCTCCTGGATTGGTAAAGGTTGGTGGTCCTGGTAGCTTGCGCTGACAAAGTGGCGAAGAGACGAAAAGATCGGAGCTCAATCTCAGTTTGGGTCAAGAAGGCATGCTCTGAAAAGACATCCGGCATCTTTTCAGCGAATAAGGTGGGAGCCGCAAATGGGGCACACATCAGTCTTTTCTTGAATTCCTCCTGCCAGGTACAGGGAGCGAGTATCCCAGTCCTCCTAGTCACACTGGTGGTAGCTAAGGCCGAACGAACGTGATCAACCACATCAGACAGAACTCTAGCCTGCCACCTAAACAAAAGTGGTAAGATGATCTAAGCGGGAAGGGTTATCCTCCGAGAGATCTTGAGACATGGCCTCCGTGGCCGAACCAAGCACAGAGAGGGGCTTCAAGGTTGACGGAGTTCCGTATCAATCGCCAACAACTTGGCATCTGGGACCTTGTATTGAGCTTGAGAAGCATCCGACAATCATTTGGCCGCTTCATCTTGTGTAGCGCCAAATATCCATAAAGTCAAAAGAATGCACCTTGTAATCCTGACGGTGATGTTTAGCAGGCTTTATGGAAGGATTAAGGGATAACTTTTGGAAATCCTCATCAAGTGAAGCAATGGCATCAGCAACCATGGGCTGCGGTGGCAGAAGGAGCTCTGGTTCATCCCAAATAGATTTAGCACGAGGAATATCCAACCCTGGAAATGGGCAAGTGATAAGTCTGTCAGCTATCCAGGCGTAAACACTCTCCATGCCCAAGTGCATCAGACCCTGGTTGTCTTCTTCCTCGTAATCTGGAACAAACTGCGCCTCCAACACAAGAGAAGAAGAATCCCGCGACCTAAACAAAGGTGATCGTGAACGCGAACACTGATGAAGAGGTGAAAGTTGTCTTCGAGGTGAACGCCGAGACGAGGAGCGTCGAACGTCCCGTACAGCAGAGCGCCTGGGAAAACGGGAGCGCCGAGGCAAACGTTTAGGTGAAGAATGCCCAGCGTCACACTCCGTTGCACGCTTGGGAGAACACCAAGCATCCTGCGCAGGTGAGCGGCTTGGTGAAGGTTAAGGGGAGCGTTGCCGATTCGTGGGCAAAAGCTGGTCATCTCCGGACAATGGACGATCAGAGGAGCGCTGGCGTTCCTTAGAACGATCATCTGGACGCTGACGATCCTCCCGTTCCAGTAAACCAACCAAGAGCTCCATAAGCCGGGAATCTTGAAGAATAGATGGAGCGCCTGGGTTCACAGCATTGTCGATCTGGGCCTGTGTGAGAAGGCTTGCTCTGGAGCGTTCCGGAAATGAGGACTGGCAAGGAGCGAAGTCGTAAATCGCCGATCCGCTGAAGGTGTAGAGACGTTCCCAAGCTGAGCCATTAGCGTCGAAGAAACCTGAGCAGTCTCAGAGGTGTCGTTAGAAGACATGAGGTGCTTGCGTTGAGTAAGACGTTTGTTCCGAGCAGCTAAGAACGCTTTAAAGTCGGTGGAAAGTAGGTGCCGGCAAAACAAGCACCGAGAGGTCCAAGTACACACTGAGTCGACCAGACAATCCGGGCAAGCAGGATGGCGGTCTTTAGCCGACTTCTGAGACTTGCACTGATTGCAGTAAACCCGTGGCATGAACTAACCACAGCAAACGTAGCAAAACACAAAGAATACAGTAAGAAAAGAAAAAACAGAAATATCGAATACACGTCCAACTCGCAGTGCGATAAAGGATAAAGTGACGTGTTCTCGTTGTCACATGACGGGATTAGGGGGCGTGCTTCCTCTCGCCAGACGAGATCGACACGTCACCAGTTTCATGATAGCATTCAACAAGGATACTTATCGATCACGTTTCCAATCTTTCTTCGGATGAGCAAAGGTAATATGCACATTACCATGAGGTAAGGTAAGTTAAAAATAAACCCTGAACTAATAAATAGAGAATCTTGTATCTTTCAACTTCAAATTAAACAACATGAGTTCACAAAGTCCAAAATGTGTCATCAGTTGGCAGTGCTGTACAACATTGTAATTAAACCAACAAGATATTCACGTCCTGAAAACATATAACAAATTTGGTTTCCCTATCTAATCGTTTTCTGAGAAAATCTGTCCCCGTCATCTCGGACGGATGGACGGACTGACAGATGGACAGAGCTCAAACTAATATCCCCCTCCCACTTTGTCGTGGGGGATAATAACAGAGTCACTAGATATTTAACAGTATGTACCCTCAGTCAGTGGTGGATTGATATTGAAGTTACTGTTTTGCAATGGCAGAGCCAAGGTGGGGTTCAGGTGGTTCCAACGCCCTGGAACCCCCCCAACCCCCACACACCACCCAAAGAAAATTTCTGGATTAGCCTATGCTCAGCATTGCATTCCATAAGCAAGTCAGTGTGTATTTACTTATTAAATAGGACTTACCCACAGTATGCGACTCTGTAATTAAGACACTGAGTGAATGGATATTAAATAGTACTTACCCACAGTATGCGACTCTGTAATTAAGACACTGAGTGAATGGATATTAAATAGTACTTACCCACAGTATGCGACTCTGTAATTAAGACACTGAGTGAATGGATATTAAATAGTACTTACCCACAGTATGCGACTCTGTAATTAAGTCACTGAGTGAATGTATATTAAATAGGACTTACCCACAGTATACGACTCTGTAATTAAGACACTGAGTGAATGGATATTAAATAGGACTTACCCACAGTATACGACTCTGTAAGGAAGTCACTGAGTGAATGGATATTAAATAGGACTTACCCACAGTATACGACTCTGTAATTAAGTCACTGAGTGAATGGATATTAAATAGTACTTACCCACAGTATACGACTCTGTAATTAAGTCACTGAGTGAATGGATATTAAATAGTACTTACCCACAGTATACGACTCTGTAAGGAAGTCACTGAGCACCAAAGGATTTGACAGACGTGGCATCACTTTGTCTTTAGCTATGATGAGCACCTTCTTGTACAGGGATGGTGTTAACTGTAATCACAAGATGACTGACCATGAGGTGGTGGGTTGTTTAACACTGCACTCAGCATGAGGTTATTTGGACTCACATTTAAACTCACATAACTGGGTAACAAACCAGTAACACTAAAGTACATAAACATATAGTGTGCAACTGTATTAAGTAAATTCAGTATTCAGATGGTGAAGAGCAACTCAGCCATTGGGGCCCTATTCTACCTTTGAGTTCACTTGGAGAAACTAGCATGGTGTACTGCGGATAACCTCCATCTGGAATGCCCCCCAAAAAGACAAGTTTAGTGAACTGACGACCTGTAAATACCCTTAAATCACAAGGGGAGACAAATGTGTTCTTCTAGGGGCCTGTTCAACCTAAAATCCCAAAGGGAAGACAAGCATGGTGAACTGGGTACCTATAAGTACCCTTAAATCACAAGGGGAGACAAGTACATTGTTCTAGAGGCCTGTTCAACCTAAAATCTCAAAGGGGAGACAAGCATGATGAACTGGGGACCTATCAATACCCTTGATTCACAAGGGGAGACAAGCATGTTTTACTGGGACCTAATCTATCCATGTTTATGTGACAGTCCTGAGACACGTCATACCTTGCAAGAGAGAAACTGGAGCCACTTACTGGTGAACAACTTGGTGTGTTCCTTCGAAGACCCCATCTTGCCTGCCGTGTCCATAGCTGAAACACAAGTATATGGTCGTCACATCACGGGACTGAAACCTTCATAAAAACATTGAGTCTGTTAGTGTTTTTGTGTTAGACAGGATATATTCTTAGCAGACCTGTGTTAGACATTGTCTTCAGCTGCTTGTTGGACTGGGTGGTCATAGTTGATAACTTTGTTGATTTAGTAGTCGTACCTCCCCGTTGTGCAGACAGATGCTCATGATGTCAATCACTGGAATGTCTGGACTATTTGCTCCCATCATACAGCTGGAATATGGCTGAGACAGTCCCAATGAGTGAGCGAGTGAGTTTAGTTTTACGCTGGACTCAATATTCCAGCTATATGGCAGCAGTCTGTAAATAACTGAGTCTGGACCAGACAATCCAGTGATCAACAGCATGAGCTTCGATCTACACAAATGGGATACGAGCCTGATCAGCCGATATATTAGTCCCCTCTTACGACAAGCATGGGTTACTGAGGATCAATTCTAACCCAGATCTTCACGGGTAGATATGTTGATAAATGACCAGAAAACAGCTGTCTGATGGGTGGTTTTTCTGATCTCGCCACAAACCACAACAGGTGGTGGAATTGGGTTTAACTTCGTGCTTGAGAATATTTCCTCATATGACGACGTGCATGCATGTGTATGTGTATGTGCGGCTGCTTGTACTAGCCCAGACTTAAGCTGGTTTTATAGTGCTAGCCCAATGAGATACCATGCCGCAGTGAAGCATGAATACCCCACTCAGACACATTATACTGACTCCGAGCTGACCAGTCCTTGCTGTACCCATTAAGGCCAAGCACCAGGCAGGAACCAACAAGTACCATATTTTAACGTCTTTTTGGTATGACACGGTCAGGGATCGAACCTGCGACCTTCCGCTTTTCCAGGCGGACGCTCTAACCACTACACCACAGAGGCGGTCTCAAACCACAACAGTAGTCATATGCACTGAGAAGTGCAAAACCTTCTGCTATTCGTATCCCGTTCAGTAATGTTGTTCAACCAATCACAAAGCATAATGTCCTGGAGGCACACATTCCCATTAATATTACCTGCACAAGAAGCTTGATCTATCCAATCATAGCATTGCATCAGCCAATGAAATACATGCAGAAGTGATTTCACTAACTGCGTACAGGAAGTAGTAGGTCCTGTCTCTGCAACAAACTCACCGAGAAAGTGGAGACTTTTTGTTCTGCACTTAAGACTGGAGCATTTATCAAGGAGTCCGAACACATTGGTCAAGTAGACATCAGTTGTGGTCTGAAACGACACCCAAGACTCTGAGTATTGATTTAAGAAGGGGATTTAGGGTTAGAAAAAAACCCCAGCATATTATCAGGGTTTTACGTGATGCGTAAATGCGCCTTCCAGGTTTGAAAGAAATTATTGAAACGTACAGTTCTCTACACCGTTACTCACAGAACTCTCACAGGCCTTGCCTGCTAGGACCCCTTAAAACTAATAATTGGGACCCCAATGTTTGTCAGAGGTACAGATACGCTGCATATCTGTATAAACAAGTGTAGAAGTGAGCACAGCTCACATACCCCTGCTTCCCACTTTGGGACATGGAAATGACTGATATTGATACATATAATGTGACAAGGATCAGCAGCTCACAAGACTTTCTCTTTGACTCTACTAAACTTTATATACATGTTTGATAATAGTTTTGCCATGTACTGATTACAGTAATAATTTATGGAAACATTATTTTTTTGTGTTTTTCGGGGAAACCTGACATACAATTGAACTTGTTGCACACAATGAAGTGGATGTAGATGAAGATTGTTATTTTTTAGCACATGGCATATCTGTGGGTCATGATTAACTTGTGTATTAAGTTTGGTGAACCTAGCATGTATAGTTTCGATGATATGCTGTGGCCAGGTAACCATCAAACACATTTTGCACCAAGTCATGTTTCCATGGAAACAACAACAAAACAAATTTTGAAAAAAACTTTAAAATAGCAAAAGGCACATCAATGGGTAATGATTAACATGTGTGCGAAGTTTGGTGAACCTAGCATGTAAACTTTAAGAGATATGCTCCGGACAACGGAAGGATGGACGGACGGACAGAATGAACGCTATATACCCCTGTTACTTTGTAGCAGGGGTATAATTACTTAATTATGTATGTGAAAACTCAGTTCCTATTAAGTCCATTGCGTACAAGTATGTTTGAATTTTTGTAAATACTCAATAGATTTGATCTTACATACACACCAAAATCTCAAATCTTAGCTTGCATACCAGTGAATTAGTTCCTGTAATTAAAATCTGAAAAGCGATATTGACTATTCTCGTATAGTTTCACAAACAGGGTAAATATTGTTACTTCCCTCTGTTCAGTGATTGAAGCGCACATACTCTAAGGCATTTGGCTTATACCTGTGACGTTAGTTTCGGATAAACCTTCTCTTGAATAGACACAAAGAACATAATGCTGTATCAATATTTCAAAGGCCACATTCCAGTCAATTCTTATTTCTTTTTCGTTTCATTGGTTGATTGTGTGTGCATGCAAATAACGCACTGATTGATAACATGGGCCACAATCCATGGCATAAGGACACAATGACACAAGTCACAGAAGTAGGGCTGGGACTATTCACCGATGCACCGTTACATCACGATATATTTAAATTTTATACAGCTATCGTATCGCCAACTGGTGTATTGATACATACCGATACAAGACTTTTTTTCAAAACAGTATTGTCTTTAACATGTTACAGTACTTATGTAGAAACAATACACAAGTATGATAGAGTTACTTGTTTGTTTACTACAATAGTGTTATTTTTATAAACAAATACCTTGAAATAAATCATTTTAAATCTTAATACTGTTTCATTCTTTCAAGGTGTATGTATCGAGATACGTATTGTATCGCAGGTAAAATATCGCGATACGTATCGTATCGTGACATGGTGTATCATCCCTGTCCTACACAGAAGACAACCCCCTGTTTCATGTGCCTGACCCTTACAGCAAGCATAAGTTTCTGGGAAACAATTCTAATCGAGGTTCCTCGTTGGAGATATAGGCATGTCATCAAAGAAAATATCTAAATGAAGAAATTAGATTCAGGCTTGATGAATTATCACAATCAATATTGGCTTGATACCGGAAAATAGTTATAAGGAGTTATCTACCAATGAATACACAATGCCATTTACTGAGAAAGTGTAATCCCAAATATGTGTTAGAGTTATCTCCCTTTGATCATATCACATGTGATATTACATAGTCATTATTTCTCAATCTAATTCTCCACACACAATTCAGGATGTGAAAATAATGAAAGGAAAGGTGTACTGGCATGAACTGCCTAATCATTAGCATCCCAGTGTATGGACAAATCTAAGCACACAGAAGGATATAACTCGCATACTCGGGGGTTGAAATAACCCATTGCCCGATGCCCCAGTTCAGTGGGGGTGTTTTCTGTCAGGCAAGCAAATTTGTATATCACACTGTACCAGTGTCCAGTTGACTTTCCAATGTTAATTATGTTGTTTATTTTAAAAAATCAACAAGAAAATGAGCCGGTTTAGTGGAAAAATTATCAGGGCAAGTGATTTACATGTGCCACTGAACCGGCATACACATGCAATTTTAAAGTTATTCCCACCCCTGATACTTCAACACAAACAGTCTCAGCCCGAAGAACTAATTATACTAAATATACAATACTAAGTTGATAGGGGCTCTAGGTCCACACGGCAATCTTAGCACTAAGACAATCCTAGCTTCCATGCTGTAACATCACTACGACAGGGGTAGTACTAAGATTACAGGGCAGGGAGTGGGAAAGGCAGGGGCCATGGGCCAGTTTGCACATAAGAATAAAAAATGGCCCATTAAAAATTTGAAGTTTACTATTGATGTAAGGACAGTGGCCCATTCTAAATTCAGAAAATGGCTAGTAATCCTGAAAATGGCCCATTGTCAAAGTTCTCTATCCCAATCCCTGCAGGGATAGAAATACTTTTGTCTCTAAATGTGCCTTAGGGCGCCAGGCAAATATTTTAAATGTGCCTTTCAGAAATCAAGTGTGCCCACATGTTTTTAGAATACACAATTTCCTCTTCGATAACCTAACTATCAGTACTCCCTCTAAAAGAACCAGATTTCTTTACATCATCTATCATAATTCCAGTGCCAGGGACTTCCAGGGCAATGTCTTTGGGGATTAGATGACTAAAGGTGAGTTATGTGTCTAAAAAATTAGGCGTGCCATAAGGGCACTGAGAACATTTTTCAACCGTGCCATTAATATATGGGGTATTTCGAACCCTGGATTACTTGGTTGAATCGACCACTCAATCAAACAGGAAGTGGCTCTTTCCCTACCAAAAGTCACAAATGTTTCAGAATGTTTATGATTTTACAATTTTTATCCATAAAGTCGTATGTTTCATTACTGACTCGCCAACTTTTAGAATGTCGATAAAACAAGTTTTACAATTGTAGATTACCTTTGATGAATTCTTTTGCAGGTGTTTGTGAATAAACTGGAGAGTTTGGTATCGGACATCATCATACTGGAGAAACTCCTGGAAGGGTTCCAAGAGAGCTGAGGTACTCTCATCGCTCAACAGGAAATGGGACATTATTTCCTGCAAACAGAAACGTGAGTGAGCTGTGAACACTGGGTTTACGTCACTTTCAGCAAAATGTCAGCCTGGGACACCAGATATAGAGAATACTAAACGATGTCCCGTGTAATACCGTATTTATGAAACGAGTGAATGTTTTGGTATCTAACGAGCGAAAGCGAGTTAGATACCAATACCATTCACGAGTTTCATAAATATGGTATTACACGGGACATAGTTTAGCATTATATTTATTACTCACCCAACATTAGCAAAATAATATCGAGCAAAGTACTTCTTTCCAAAGAATTCAAAGAGTGTGATGATTCTCAGCTTTCCGCGAGACAAGCAATGTCTAATACTATAGTAACAGAGGTATTAGCACTGTGACGTCATACGTACGGCACCATGTGATGTTATTACACAATGTGTTATAACATTGTAAAATTATTAAACAGTGATATCTTCAACGGGTGAATAATAAATTGGCTTCTCACACTGTATGAATGTGGGGAATCAAACACAGGTCTTAGGCAGGACAAGCACAGCAAGGAGAGGGAGAGAGAGAAGTAGTGGGAAGAGAAAGAATCACTGTGGGGGTGGGGCAGAGAAGGAGGGAGGTGGGTGGGTGGGTAGTTAGTGATTAAGTGAGTGTGTGTGAGGTATACAACACTGAACACAGACACTTGGAAGTTTGTGTTGGGGTTAAATATTCTCAGACTGGAACTTGTGTGTATCAAAAATTTAGAACTTACTGCAAACAAAGACTCAGGAAAGAGTTGTGTATGAGATGAAGACTTGGTCGTGATTGGGTGTCGACCCTCTGCAGCAACAAACTTCATGAGGGTCCGCAATGACAGTTTCTGAAACATAACGGAAGATGGAGATGTAGTGGAAACAAAATACCCATGTTGGCTTGCTTTTATGTAATGCCTCAATCAGCATTATTCCAGCCATACGACAGCAGCCAGCAAATAATCAAGTCTGGACCAGACAATCAGGTGACTGATGTTAGTAGTGATCCAAGTCTGCGGGGTATGCTGGCACATAATCAAGTCTGGACCAGACAATCAGGTGACTGATGTTAGTAGTGATCCAAGTCTGCGGGGTATGCTGGCACATAATCAAGTCTGGACCAGACAATCAGGTGACTGATGTTAGTAGTGATCCAAGTCTGCGGGGTATGCTGACACATAATCAACCATGTCACCGAGTCACACCGTCACGATATGGCTGAAATATTGCCGATGTGACTTTAAATCTTAACTCACTCACTGAGTCACACCAACAATCCATAAGTGAGTGAGTTTAGTTTTACACCGCTTTTACCTGTATTCCAGCAATATCATGACAGGGGACACCAGGAATGGGCTTCACACATTGTACCCATGTGGGGAATCGAACCCGGGTCTTCAGCGTGACGAGTGAATGCTTTAAGCACGAGGCTACCCCACCGCCCCACAGGGACTTGTCTTAATATCTGAGTAAAGGGATCGGGTGGTCAGACTCAAGGACTTGGATGACACATGTCATCATGTCCCAGATGTGTATTTTGATTCTGTTGATGTTGATCACTGGATTGTCTGGTCCAGACTCGATTAGTTACGTATAGCTGGAATATTGCACATGTTGCAATTATGAGGAAAAGTCAAAATTAACAGGTTTAGGTAGGAGTAAAATTCGTGAATTTACCTGAACATGTCTGTCTGTACAGGTGAGTTTATCGGTACGCCGTGGAGTACAGTTGGGGTATTTACCTGAACATATCTGTCTGTACAGGTGAGTTTATCCAGGAGACAGACCACCGTGGCAGTGTACTGTTGTCTCAGCCATCCTCGATATTCTGCTTCCTTATCTGCAACTTGAACATGATGACACATGTGTACAGGGTGGAAGCCCTATAGCAACTCCATTTCCACGCTGGACAGTGAAAGACGAACATGTGGCGCAAGAGTAATGGTAAGTTTTCCCTCGCATTTTCATTATTTTGCAAGTATATCAGGTTTTGCCATTTGGCAGAGGGGTCTCGAAATTTACAGATTTTTCTATAATAGCTTGACACCCTCTCTATTTATTGCAATTGTGCGTTAAGCGAGGGCACCCTCCTGAGTGTCAAAACAAGATCGCGGAAAATGATCGTTTCAACATGAATATGACAACCTCATCAGCAGACACGCCTTGTTTTCTTAGGAATAGTTATCTTAGGTCTTCATTCAGAGTTTAGGCTTTAATGCGTCAGTATTTTTTTAGTTATCGTCGAAAAATCAAACTGTACATTTTATATGGAGTTGTGTTGAAACTGCCCATTGCGTTGAATGTTTACATTGTAGTAACTGTTCGTGTAGTTGCATGGATTTTAGAGCATGAACTGTCGAAATTCCACAGTTGTTGATACCCTTTTCCACAGACTTGGCATTGGAAACGGTAGTTGTTGTGATGGATCCCCTAAATGCCATGTTCACACTATAACGATTCGCACCACGATTGAAATCGTGGTTTTAATTTTGGACTAATCGTGGTAATCCTATCAAATCTTATCAGATCTGGAGGTCAGTCGTAGCAAGCGTGTTGATCGTAGAAAAATGTCTACGATCAACACAATTTTATTGTCAATTGTGATCATCGCATCGAATAGTATTGCATCATAACAAAGCATATCGAAACTAATCCTGCTTAGAAATCGTAGTGGTCGAAATCAATCGAGGACAAGACAAACACCACGCTCTGTTGAGATGTGTTGCGATGTGCCACAATGTGCCACGATCTGTGACGCTCTGTCTGGTCCCACTGCTCACGGCCTGACACGAATGACTTACGAGCAGATACGAGTTGATACCAGTAAATGTGTGTAGATACGAGTATTTTTCACGGACGCTCACGATCTGTTCTTGCGCCCACATATGTACTGGAAAGCAGAATTACTGCACCTTTAGGCGTTCCCTCTGATCCACCGCATTTGTTCTAGCTGATGTGGCTTCGAGGTGCAGAAGGTTCATCCACATCTAGCCAGTCCAGTCGGTCCTCCATGCCCCTGGGATGACATGGTGGCTTTCTTCCTCATGGTCCACCTATTGTGCTGCAATGCCTGGATGCCTCAGCCTCAATAGGTTGTGCAGAGCCACTGTCGCCTCCACTATATCCTTCACTGACTGACTGACTGACTGAGTTTAGTTTTACGCCGCTTTTAGCAATATTCCAGCAATATCACGGCGGGGGACACCAGAAATGGGCTTAACACCTTGTGCCCATGTGGGGAATCGAACCCGGGCCCGCCGTGGTGAGCAGACGCTTTAACCACTAGGCTACCCCACCGCCCCCTGTATCCTTCACAGTATTGGGCTTCTGCCCTAGAGTCATGAAGAGACACCTGAATCTATTGGCCAGGATCCCAACGATTCTCCTCCCTCTTGAGAGTCCTCTCCTTCCTGGACATCCTTCTGCTGTATGGCTTCATGAGGTAGTTCCTGAGTTCGAAGGATGAAGAAGGGCATGTCTTGGTGGTCATCAGGGCTTGCAGTCAGAGGGCAGGGTGGGGGAAGTCCTAGGGCTTCCTCTTCCATGCCGTTGCCTAGCCCTGAGTCGCCACATATCTTAGCATCTGACATGTGTCCTTTTCTACCAAGCTCGATCCATCTGCATCCATCAGAGCTAGGAGTGGTATCAAATAGACGCCCTTGTAATTGACTGCAAGTTTGAGGTCGCTTCTTGATAGCAATGTGTTCGCCATCCAGGGCGTGGGATATATCGATCTCTGTTCAAACTGGTTAGCTACGGCTGTCCATGCTTCAGGGGTCACAGGTAGGCTAAACATAATTGCCTGTCACACTTCTGAAACCATCTCTGAGATGGTGGACACTCCACACCTGGAGGCATATGCAAGGGACCCATTGTTGTCTCCATCCTCAAGGTGCCTAAGTGTGACTGCCAGTTTCAGTCCAGGGGAAAGAGGTTGCCTGAAAATGAAAATGAGAGGGAAAACATACCATTACCCTTGCACCACCTGTTCGTCTTTCACTGTCCAGCGAGGAAATGGAGTAGCTTTTGGGGCAACTCCACATTTCGCATGGACAGCGCTTTCACCCTGTGATGTGAGGAAGTCATGATATCTTCCAGTCTAAGTCAATCTCGCTCAAATCAGATGTACGCCCCTATTCAGTACCCCTCTGCATAAAGTTCTGACAACCCCTCATGGCCATTGTTACTTATATTTGGCTCTATATGCATAGATTTTTTCAATTTGCATCTTTTTACAAAGCAGACCAGCCCTGAACATATAATCACAAAAATAATTCAAACTTTCAACTCTTCCAGGAGGAACCAAATCAAAACCAACTGACAAGGAAATGTTTAGCAATATTATGGTCACTCACACTTTACTTATACATACTCTGAACAACCTGTCATTTACACTAAATTACAGTCACAAATTACTAATTGGTCTCTACCTCAAACATAAATGATAACAAATGAAATTGCAAAGTGGGGAAAAAACCCAAACTATAGCAAGCTAACAAAAGAAAATGACAGACTGCATTGATCCACGCAACTGGGATACAATGATATGCATCAATCACAATCTGTCTGCCTGACCTGTTAGTCACGTCTTTCAACACACATGGGTTGCTAAGGACCTATTCTAACACAGATATCAAAGGGTTAAGATCCAGATAACATTTTCGACTGATAGATGGGGATAAAGTGTCCTATCATGATATCCATAAAAAATTAACCATCAGTTAAGATGAAATTTAAAAAAACAGAAGAATGAAACCACGTGTTTTTACAGTTTTACCACTTTGTAAAGATGATGGTAGTCAGGCGCGCAGCAAGCCAATTATTTCGTGTAAGCGCGACGGATTGGAAAGCTTTATATTTTGTGAGTATTGAGGGCTTGCACAACCTTTTTAGCAACTATCGTGTGTAAGCCCGGGCTTATTTTCATAAAGGTAGCTACACCCTTGGTAGTTACAAAGCACTATGTAAGGTGAGATGAAATGTGGTTTAACTTCATAATTAAGAATATTTCGATCATATGACAATGTGCATGTGTGTATCTGCTTGTACAAGCCCAGACTTTAGCTCACTGAGATACTATGCCGCAGTTAAGCATGAATACCCCACTCAGGCACATAATGCTAACTCTGAGCTGACCAGTCCTTGTTTTACCCATTAATGCTGAGGACAGGCAGGGACCAACAAGTACCATATTGTAACACCTTGTGGTATGACGGGGTCGGGGATTGAACTCTCAACCTAAAGCTCTCCTAAAGCTCACTGAGGTGGTCTATAGCACTATGTAACATACCTTTCAAATCTGTATCTCTTGAAATGCCACACATTTCTTCTGTAGAGATAAACCTTTCAAATACTTTCAGCAGTGCATTTATGCAAGCTATGAGGACATCCCTCTTTTCAGACTGAAAACAAAATAAAATGAAGTTTGAGAAGTGTCTGCGCCTTGGTCAAGACATACAGCCGATCAAAAATGAATTCGCTATTTTCAAACATAAACCATGAACGCCAGAGTCTGGTTTCCATCTATGTGCATTGACAGTGTAGTTAGTAAAAGAGTTACGAGAACTGTGGCAATGACATCTGCACACCCTTCCCATGGCTTTTTTGGAAAGATGTTTACAAATTATGTTACAAATATATAACAACCGGGTAAGAGTTCCTCCCGTTCCCCCATCCCAAATAATATGTATAAATATACTAAAATTATTAACAAAACACAACAATTACTAGAGAACTCACAAAATGACTAAAAGTACAAAATTTAAGTTAGGGTTAGGTTTAGGTTTAGGTTTAGAGTTTGGTTTATGGTTGGGGGAACAGAAGGAACTCTTACCGGGTTGTTATATATTTGTAACATAATTTGTAAACATCTGTCCGTGATAATTCTGTGACAATAATCACGACGGTGGGGCTACCAAAGAAAGCGCAGAGAATGTGATTAGAATCACAGACGATTAATCTGAGGAAATACGGTACTAGATAAACACAGTCTGCTTCCTCGAGATCGCTAAGAGTGACTTCGGATTGGATCTCTTTTCTGGTGTTCGTGTTCCCAGAAATATAACTCAACAGAAACTGTTAACTCTTACATCCATGTGTGAAATGATATCGACGACATTGTTAATTTGTTTTCTACTTTCGAGGCATAAAGTTGCTTTTTCTTTTATCACGTTCACTGTATTGCCATCCATGGGAGCAGCCATGTTTTACCACGTGCATTTCAACCAATGAGATCACGCGTCCTAAACCGTACGGGAAAACGAAGCGTTATACATTTCCACGCATGTGCAGAACGAAATTAACAGCCTCCATAGTTGATTAGGACGGTGGTGCGTGTTTCAGCAATTTTCACAAAGGATTCGTGCAGAATTTATGTCGAACAAATGCATTCTGCGAAAATGTTGAGCTAAGTTGCCCAGAAGGTTGGAATTGGGGTTAATGGCCAAGGATGGATGGTAAAACCTCCATAAACCTCTAAATTTCCGTCAGGTAAGCACAGCGATTTCACAATCAAAATGGCGCCCGCTCATCATAATGCCGCAGTGCATAAGCATGCCGCTTCCCGCCATGGTACTTACCATGTGTTACCGGAATTAGTGAACATTTTATCAATTAATATCAAGAAAAATTACACAATAAGAGACATTTTCGGTGCCATATTTTTTTTATGCTGACAACATCTATATTTTGCGCAAATCGCATTATTTTGTAAGAGTATAGATAAACATTTCACATATTTCTGTGCAAAGAGTTATTTGCGCAACAATTAAAAGAAATAGGTGCGTAAATCATCCAATGCATTATATTTTCAGAAAATGCAACTAAGACACTACATTATTTACGAGGGATTTTATCCATGACTGCAGACAAATGCGACCCATTACAAAAAGGGAGAGGAATTGTTTGAAACAATAACTTTAAGACCACTATTCCTCCCAAACCAATGCCTAAACACTCAAGCAATATATTTACTAAAATTCAACACAAGCAAAACGTCCCCACCCATTGTGTCATTTTAGTGGGCCAAAGGGTCTTTTTTTACTTCTTGGGTTTACATGATTTTGTGGCTCCAGAACATTTCTTGTTGATTCCATATCGTGATATACAGAATGCTATGCACATTATACAGGCAGAAACTGCACCTTCAAAAATAATTTCTTAGTAATGGATATGTAGTTTTATGGCTGGTCACTTTTCTGAATTTTAAGAATTGATTAAAGGTAATTACATTTCCATTTATGTGGATAAAACAACAATATTAGCATTGTATTAACAAGACACTCTTCATTCATTGTCATTGATACTGTTCATGATTATTTGTGTTCATAGTTGTTACCTCAACTAAGCACTGTCTTCAGAAAGGTAACTTTTGACAGACTGCACATCGTTCCTCCCACTGGTTGTTTTTCTTGAACCATTACAACAGCTTTGGTCAAAACATTCGGGGTCTACACTACAAATTTGGCCTTCAGATGTCTGCTGTACATTTTTGTTACTGCATACTATACAGCAAACTAGGCATGAGAAATTGAGAGGGGATGGAATTTTTGGTATTTGAATCTAGTAACACATCAGGTTCCGAATTTTTACAAGGACCTCTTGGTTATTTTTGAACTGATTGATCTCATAGTGTGCCAGATGTGATTACATTGTCAGGCCAAAAACTTGTTTGATTCCCAACAAATGAATTCGATTGAAGCCTGCTCCTGGTTTCCCTTGGCATAATGCGGCGAGCTTATTGGAAGAAGTGGGGTAAAACCACACATACTCATAGTATTCTGAAAGGAAAAATACTTGGGATTTCTACATGTACTTAATCCTTGACTGCAGCCAGTGTTAAATTTTACCAGCATTTGACAGTGGACATTTTAATATCAGCAAAGTTGGTAGAGAGTTTAGTAGTCACAAAAATGAAAGGAAAATGTTTTTTTTTTACCTGTGTTCAGTGTGGAGACACTGGAAAATATCAGTTTGTTATTTTGGGCAAGGTGACTCACAATACAAATTCAGGGTTCTTGATTTATTTTGTTTGATTTTAATGGTATGAAAATATAATTCTATCAGTGTGTGTGAAATAAACATTGCTTGTTGAAAGATGCTACATTGTGGCTTTCAAACTGCTTGTCACTGGGTTATTGTTTCGGGTTTTGCTTATATGGAAGCTAGCTATTCATCACTATCATGCTTTGGAAGTGCAACCATGGAAGCTCACATTCAAACCATTCAAGAATACCTGGAATGTATTTAGTGTGCCCTGTGACAGTATTGATCAGATCATTGTTGGTGCCAAAATGGTAGCCACATTAAGTAAATCTTGAGTTTCGTTTCCCTATATTATTTGATCAACGTACATTCATTTAAAACTGTGCACGAATTAGGCTGGATTACTTTTCACCTATGTTTGCCCAATATTGTCACTAAGCACTGTGTATTTGAAAGCTAATTCTACACGTATGTACAGTTATCGGAAAGGTTAAAAGAACCTTTAATTTCACCCCTAATACTGAGGACATTTCCATATCAATACTATTGTTACATATTATTTTATGATTATGATGTCCATGTTCATTTTGATTATTGTAATGAAAGGGCTCTCGTCACTGATTCAACACTAATGTGATTTCATATTATTATTCAGTCTGATTGTAATCCAAATGTTTGAGTATTTAGTCATGAGAATTTGTCAGTTAATTTATAAAACTTCGGCAAATTAAACTATAAATGCTGTGTTTAGAAAAATAACATAATGGAATAGTAACCTTGAATGTGTAATGTGTTTGTGTCATGGTTCAGGAACTTCAGTGAATGTAATTTTTTTTTGTCTTAAACATATTGAAATTCAAGGCATTTTCACTTTATGAAACTGTCGCCCCAACCTTGCTTTACAAATGGCTGAAAATGCACACTATTGTGGTGTTTTGGAATGCATAAATTGTACATAACCATGTTAAAAATGCTCTTGTCTTTTCTCTTGGAGTTTAAAGATTTGATCACTGTTATCTTTCCGATTATTGTGGCTTTGAGTCTAATAGAACCTTTATTCCATTGGGTTATTTACCAGCCTTATAAATAGACTTTGTTGGTGTCCAAATTTGTACAAACAAAGGGACCATTTTGCTTACCCAGAGCCAAACTGCAGTCAGTTAACGTTTAAGATTTGCATTTCCCCAGTATGAGGGCTTGATACCACCGGTAATATGCAGCTTGTCCAGAGCTTATTTGGTAATTTGTTCGTAATAACTAAGTTTTAGATAAAACAGTGAGTCCCTATGATTTCCACTCATCTGTATCAGATGAGTAACTGTCTTTTCCTCTGTGTGTTGTGTAATAGTTTGGTTTTGTATGTCAGGAAGAGGGAAAGCATGCAGAGAGGTGATGTAAATGAGGCCCTAAGACAGCAACATGCAGCAAGTGGAGGTGGAGATGCAGCAACAGCAACAACTGCTACCCCAGCAGCCCAGCAGAATGTGGGAGTTTCTCCAGGGACATTGCCCCAAACTCAGTATGCCCTCGCTACTCAGCTCCAGGCCCTGGCCGGCCAGTCATCACCTGCCACTATTGGTGAGTACCAACACCTTAGTAGGCTTCAACATGGCATAGGGGATACTGAAAACTGGTCAAGTCTGGGCTAATTGTGGGTCTGGATGTGGACTGTTGATGGGATGGTCATAGGTGTCCGTATTACTCTACATGTAACTGGTGACTATTTGAGTTGACCCATTTGAAGAATTTTAAAATTGCTTGCAAATTAGAATTTTCCATTTAATGTTGAAGCTTTGTTGATGCGAGTTGTATTCACTTATAGCAGCTCCAACATACATAAAGGGCTTAAATGTTTCCTTTAATGTTATTGGATTGAACGCACTGTTAAATTTCAGTGTTAAAAATACCTTAGAAATGAAGCTGTTTTGAAGAATATGGTCATTTATAACAAATGTTAACCGTTTTTCGCCCCAATTTAGAACAAGATAATGATTTCTGCCAGTCTACCTGGTAGGAACACTTGGTTTGGTAATGTGTACAGATGGCCACTCAGTCTTATCTTGCCCTAGAATTAAAGTTGTTCCATATTTTGCATAAGAAATAATATCTTTGAATATTTGGGTGGTGGGATAGCCTAGTGGTTAAAGCGGTCGCTCATCACGCCGAAGACCCAGGTTTGATTCCTAACATGGGTACAATGTGTTTGTGGTGCACCGATCGATCAAATAATCGATTTATTGATCGTTTGCCAATCAAATTTCGATTATTGATTTAAAATAATTCCAAGCAATAACCACTGTATACTATCTTCAAGAATAACGTAAACGATTGGTGTGTGCATACAAGATTTGTAAATACCTCCTGGTGGGTTCGCCATTGCAGCAGTATTACAGGAAGTCAAGTTTGTTTTTTTTAGTGATCTTGTAGCAGTTGTCTCATCCAGCTGGTCTTGTGTTCATAAATCCGTACTTGTAGTCGATCATTTATCGATATTTGATCGACAGAAGACATGGATAATTGATTATGGTTTGAGAGGTCGATTCCCAACACTACAATGTGTGAAGCCCATTTCTGGTGTTCCCCACCATGATATTGATGGAATATTGCTACAAGCAACGTAAAACTAAACTCACTCACTCTTTGAATGTTTATTTTGAGATTGAGAACAATGGGTGATATCTGATATCACATTTCATAGTATCCCAATTGCATACATCAGTGCTCATGCTGTTGATCATTGGATTGTCTGGTCCAGAGAGATTATTCAGTGACCGTCGTCATATAGCTGGAGTATTACTGAGTGCAGTGTTAAACAAGAAAGAAACAGGGACATGTTATTGCGCATCTTCAACATTGTTTATGCGGAAGACTATGGTTGAAGTGAAGTGCAAGTAACATTAAGCAAGAGTGGGTGACATAAACATATGAACTACCAGTTTTACCTTCAGGTTGTGACTCAGCAGGTTGCATTTATGAACCAGTGAAATATAGATTAATTTCAAAACATGACCACTATATGTTTTTCCTTTCTAGGCCTTGTCCATAGTGTGCGAGGCCCTGTCACAGCGGCCTTCACCTTGACAGCTCAAGCTGCACCCTCGACCGGGAGCACACCCTCAAACTGTCACTGTTTCCCAGGCAGCACAGAGACTGCTAAGCCCTGTACAGAGCCTGGTCTCGGCTGCCACTCCAACCTACCAAGCAAGGACTATCAATGTTCTGCAGAGGCAGCTCAGCGGACAAAGTATGTGCCACTACTGCGCCATCTTTTGGTGAAGTCTGTGTTTTACTAGAACTGTATTAGTTGCGTGTATTAAGTATGGAATTCTGTGGTGTAATTCAGCTGGTTTGTCTGAGAAAAATGAAACAGGGACAATATCATGGTTTTTATTATCTACATTGTAATGGGATCCTTCCGTGTCTCAAATTTAAATGATGCCACTCAGACATTTGGAAGATGATCTGTGTTCTAGAAAATGAACTGTTCTGTGGCCCAGTCATTCCATACCAGTATAAGAAGAAATGTAAACGGATTGTTTCTTTAGGTACCAGAGCATGAGCTCAGATTAAGATAAATTATCCCAAGGCGTTTAAAATTAATGGCTTTGTCAGTATTTCACCCAGGGAACCCCAACATCTTTTGCTAGCAATGCCTGTTGTAATTTTCACTTCTGCAAGAATGCTACAAATAGTCTCAAGGGACATCTCCATTTTCATCCAGTGGTCGCCTGCTATTGTCCTAATACTAAATGCTTTTTGATGCTTATTGTTGCATAAAACTTAATGCTTTTTTTCACACTTCACTGTACTTTTTGAGAAATATCTACTGTGTTACTTGGCTATTGATTCAGGAAGTTACATGGGGGCCATCAATATGAACAAAATTTGAATCTAGAATCTGGGGAATAACTTGTAGTTGCATTGAAAATGCAAGTTAAGTGGAATGTATGGATGTGAATATGAAGTATTGTTTGGTTCATGCAAAGATTTTTGTCAGTTGGTCATGTGAACATACCTGTACTTTCAGGTATTGTTGGTCTGTCAGCTGTACCTACTCAGGGCTTGCCTCAGAACTTGACTGCCTCCCTAACCCAACCCGGTATTGCCGTGGTGACAACCACCCAATCTTCCGATCCTCGGCAAGTCCAGCGCTCTGTGTCTTTCACTCCTGTTAGCACTGTTAGTGCATCCGGTGGCACCATCCACCACCATGGTCAGAGCCCTACACGGGGTGCCCCACTTGTCTCCAACCTCCCTCACAACATAATTAGTATGAACGTCAACCAAGCTGCACAAATTGTGCAGAGAAGAAGTAGCCAAGGGGCTGCTTCCAGTAACACAGGGACACCAGTAACAGGACGGGTAGTGCTTGATACCCGGCAACTCTTGTCCCACCCCCTGAGTCACATCACATCAACAGTGACAAGGCACGTGCAGAGCACAGGGCAGCCACCAAAGAAAAAGGCGAAATTGGAGGAACGACCGCCAGCTACCCCCTGAAATAGCTCAGCAAAGAAAGATGATACTTGATGCAAAGTATAAGGAAATGCTGGAGATAAAAGAAAACTATGTTGAACATTTGACAGAACTATTTTTCCTTCAGCATGGAAGGAATTTGATGGACTATCTAGCTTGGAAGAAAAGGCCAACCCCTCAACTTGTTGCTTTCTTAAAAGCTGGGGCTTTAGACAGTGATGAGGAAGAGGAACACTTACAAGAAAAAAGAATCAATGATGAGGTGATTCACACGCTCTGTGACATAATCTCTTGTATTGTTTATTGCAAGGCTGAATAGAAAAGTTAAAATCTCTCAATTCTTTTCAGTATTCACTTTAAATTCATCCTTTTTGCAGAAAGAAGAGATGTATCCTCGTATACTTTAAAATTGCTTCAATGGAAAACTGCAGAGTTGATTTTAAAAAAAGTTATTTGAAAATAATTTCTTGTGTCAAAATATTTGAAGTAGAATGAAGTCATTGAGATCTAGGGTTATCTTTGATAGAGAGTTGTGGTTTCAGGTGAAAGTATTGACAAGTGCTGGGAGCAATGTTCCTCTTGCAACACCTGTTGCAATCTCAACAACACTTCCGCCCTCTGTGTCAGCGTTGAGTCAACAAGGTATTAAAGTCTTTGCAGACCCTTCCTCCCAGAACACTAACATGAACCCCGGTAGTTTGGACAACTTCAACATTCAGGATTTCCTCAGACAGCTAACTGCATATGCAAAGGGTATTCGGGAATTTTTTCCTTCAAACATGATTTGCATGATGAGCTAAATATAGTGTCCATGTCCTGGTGTTAGCTGTGGAAGTAATAAAGTCTGTGCTTAAAATAATGCACTGAAATGTCACTTGTGGAAACTCGATTAGTAATTGTTGCATGTCCCACTGACCCGAACGTCACCGCAGTCTTAGTTGATTATTGCTGGGTTATGGGGACATTGCACAGCTCATGAACTTTCGTTTAAGTTTATCTCTTTCCTGGCTTTGCGTTGTCTACACTGCTTTCCTTGAAATGTAAATAAGGTTTCAAACAGACACCGCTTCAAAAATGCTTCAGTTGTTAAAAGCATGTCGTCCTAAGTTGCAGATGTTCAAACTAAGGGGCACCAATGTTTTACACAATGCTAACAAACTGTTTGATGTGCTTTTCTGTCTTTAGCAAGCGCCAGTGTATGCTTTCTACTCTCTATTTCAAGCCTTTTTCCCTCTGAATTTCTACTCTGTGCCTGTCCTCGTAAGTGTTGATTACTGACATAGATCCAAGAGTATTGTAAGTGGTTGTGGGTAGTCGTGGTGGCATGGTACGTAGAAGTAAAACAAGGCTTTGCAACAGCACAGTGCTTTTGTGGGCCATGTGCATATTTGGGTGCTTTGTTGTATTTCAATTAGCAATATAAGTTACTGTCATTTTGCAAATTTGACAGTGTCGGAGATGTTAACAGTAGTCAAACAAGTATGTTTCCATAATTTGTCAAATAACTGCTTTTGAATGGCTTGATTAATCATGGCTTTCTGTGTGTCAAATGTTAGATGTTCTACTTTTGAAATGTTTTTCTTGATATTCTTAAAATTTCTTTGCAAATCTTCAATACCATATGCTAATTCATGCATTTCGTTAAAATATTAAACATATATTAGTTAAAATAAACTAGGAGATAATATTCAAAATCTTAATTTATATGATCTTTTGTGATAAGTGCCCAATCCCACAGAATGTTTTGTAGCAAAACATACTGTCCTCGACTTCCTTTTCTCCTGGCTTTCCAAGCACAGCTTGCACATGCCCTTTTGCTCTGCAGGGTCAGAGAGCAAGTTGGGTCAAGGGAGACAACCTAGTACTCTCCTACCCCGCACCCAGTGTGCTGCACAACCTTCCCTTGCAGGTAAACTCATTCTCTACATGTTCATGTTTCTGCCAGATTACATAGGTTTCCATAGTTATTTTACCATGTCAGATACTTTTATTGTGAGAGAAGTCAGTCTACATGCAGTGTTTCCGTTCACTTTGACACTACCGGTCCAACATACTTGCACCCATCAAATTTCTCTGATTCAGCTCACTTGTAATTGTTTATTCCTTTGTTTATGTTAACCTGGAAACTGAATTCATATTCAGCTGTGAAGTACTTTCTGGCAAGCAAAAACAATCTGTGACTAGGTTTCAAAGTTCAAAAATAAACTGATCATTTGCATGACATGGTAATCTCTTTATCAATTTTTGGGAATTGGGGAAGTCTCAGGATATGTCAGGGTAGAGATTGCGATCTGGTAGAATCGGCGATCAGAGTCTCTACCAATAGAGATTGCAATCGGAGTCTCTACTGGTACAATCGGAGATTCTACCAGTACCATTTCCAATTCAAATGGTAGAAACTCTGATTGATCTGTGGGCAAACAACAAAGACACTTTCTTTGCTGAACAATTAATGTGCATTTTATTCAGATATAACACTGTTTCCAGTGAAACTGTGTTTATTTCAGTAAAGTGTCAATAGAACATAGAACATGATGTATAATAGATGAGATAAAATACCACATTGCATCAATTCAGTTGAGAAATTGTGAACGTTTCTTAAAAGCTAGAAATACATATTTAGCTAGAGTATGAAGAAGAGAAGCATCAGATGACAACAATTGTACAAATTTATGGACAGATAGAGAAGTGTAAGAATATTTTGGGAGCAGGGCCTGACAAAGATTATTATAAAAATTACATTCTAAGCAGAAGTGATATTCAGACTCAATAAAGGATACAATGCAAACAGGGCATGTTTTTTTGCTCCTTGCTCGGCCGATCTTTCGTCTTTCCTTGATCAGCAGTTGATGATTAGAGCATAGGAGCTTACAGAGTGCAATACGGTAAACTGGTACACTAATTAGCAATAAATAATCCTCACATTTAATTTCACTTTTGTACAGACTTATGTAACCGAAGTTTGGAATAACTTGATATGCTTTCAAAGAAACACTGGTTATCAATAGCAATACACCTTTCCTTAAAACTTGAAATAAAACTGTTAATACAACCTACATCTTGATTAACCCATACACAGCTGAATACCTTAGTTTTTTCTATATTTACCTTTAGCTGCCAGTTATCACAGTAATTACTTTACTTATGGAGCCTTTTTTGTAATCCTATAACTGTACTATACACCGCCATGTCGTCAGCAAACAATAACACAAATAACAAAGATGGAGATTATCAAGAACCGTGGTGATTTCAAGCTCTGTCATAATGGATACATGAAAACAAAATGCTATACCGAGAAGAACTTTGTCAGATGGGACCTGAATATTAAAGAATGAAATGTATTTTACACTACTTCTTGTTCATTCACTCTTCTTTCTCATTCATTCTTGATGGACATAGCTGACATTAGCACTCAAACTAAAGTGAGATTTTCTAAAGTAAACATTGAAATTTTATTTGTTATAATTTGAGAGTTACATTTATTTACAATAACAATCATAAGTGAAAACAAAGTAACAATGTTTTATTTTCATTTTGTTTGTAAACATTAAGTGGACAAACAGTGTGCACTTTTCAGTGGAAGATGTCATTCTACAACATACGAAAATAATTTTTGTTTTTCTAAATATTCACTTAGATTGCAATTTCTACTAGTAGGATCAGATTTGAGCTTCTACTGGTAGAGATTGCAATTGTATAGGTTATTCTATATAATCAGAATCTCTACTGGTAGAGACTCCGATCGCAATCTCTACTGCAATCTCTACCCTGACAGATACATGTGATGTCATCAACGGCATGACATTATCACATTAGCCAGTCAGCTGTCCGAAGGGATGGAGTTAAACATTCAGAGAATCCCTGCCAAAGAGTTCATCACTGGTACATGGTTATCTTGTTATGTTTCAAATCTAGTAGAGTACCTACAGTGCATTTCAGGGAACTGGTTGTCTAGTGAACTCAATTAGGGTGGGTAATTTGTGATGGTTGGAACCACAGTAATGGATCCTGGGGTTACTGTAGAAATGGTTGTCCTGGAGACCGAGGATGCAGTCAAACAGGCAAACTTACTTAACGGAAACACTGACATGGGGACAGAAACATTTCCAGCTGTGATTATAATAATGTAGGGCTGCTGTAGAATGTTGATAAAAGCGAAAAACTGGAAAGTTATAATGAACTAAGACAAGTCAATTCCATTATGTTCTGACACATTCCAAGTTTGTAACAGATCACTCATGAGCCTAAATGTAATGCATTTCTATAACACAAAATAATGACTGGTTAAATGGCACATCATTTTCTGATTCAAATTTACCGATATTGTTAATCTTCTAAAATATTATACATGAGAAGTGGTTAAGTGATTTTGACAGGTGACAAATAGCAATTGCATGTTTTACGAATTTTTTAAACGTTGACAAGTTTAACCTTCTGTGTCCTTAGTGAATTAAAATAAATATTGTCAGTGTCCCAGAAGTATACAAATATGCAACGCAAAGTTTGTCTAAAATCATGTTTAATCCCCATATGATGGTTGGAAGATCAACAGTTAAATGCTGAATAGCAACCCATGTTGCAGTGCTCATACACATGGATGGTTAGGCTATTTTAAGTGGAGCATCACATTCCACAAGGCGTTATTGTGGGCCTATATTAAAGTATGGGAGTCAGTATACATAGTCACTGTGAAACAGGGCCCAAGTATATTGATCAGGACGGCTTGGATTTTAAACAGTATTTGCACTGGCACAACACATCTTTCCTAATTAATAGTTTCCTCTTTCTCTTGCTTTCTGTTACTAAATCATGTTACCCGTCATCTGTGTTTCAATGTGTATAACAGTAACTCATTTCTCAAGTTTTCTTGAAAGATTCAGGATGCCTCTTTGATACTCTAAAGGCTATACTACCAATTTAGCCTAAGTGTTATCTTGTCTGTTTTTAGTAAATTGTAGGTTCTTGGATGAAGTTAATATCTGACAAATATTTTCGTGTTTATTGATACATGACTTTTCATTTTATGAGCAAACCTTTTTTTCGAGCTGAAATGTGATTTGTTTAAGTTATCATATTGTCTGTCAGTAAATCATCTTTCGAGTACAATTTCAGCTACCCCTGGATCTGCTATACTGGGTTCTTTGGGTGGTAACACAGCAGTGACAACAGCAACGCCTCACAGCGGCACAAGCAACACCGCCGTGTTGTCATCAACATGTGTGGCCTCGTCCCAACTTCAGATGCAGCTTACAAAGAGCATACCAGAGAAGCAGCTTCACATACAAACCACTCAAGCTATTAAAACTCCAATCACTTCAGCGTATGTAACTGATTTCTTGATTTGTTTGATTAGCATTTCTCAAGCTTGCTTGATAACAGTATGAGTATCTACACCCAAATACTGTTTAATCTAATGGGGGTGGGATTGCCTTAGCACTATATTACATTTTGCTCACACACACACACACACACACACACACACACACACACACACACACACACCCAGTGATTCTGCCCCACCCCACAGTGATTATGCCCCAGCCCCCGCCACAGTGATTCTTTCTCTTCCCTCCTCCCCCTCTCTCTCTTTCTTTCTCTCTCTCCCTTCCCCCCCCCCTTCCACACACCTACACACAGTGACAATGCCATGTATTGTGTGAACAGCTTCCTTGTTTCTGCAGGCAGTTGGTGCTGGAAATAATTCCTTGTCGTCAAATCTTGGTTTTAGTATCTAAAATTTAGCAACCTATTAGGTATTTTGAAAAGTACTGTTTACAGAAAACTGGAATTGAATACTTCATAATGGTTTTCAGTCGCTTCTGAATCTTACAGAGAAAACTTTGGAAGAAAAAAAATTTCCATCATGGAGAGTTACTGAGATTTAAAAATGTTTTCAAAACAAGAAAATTGTATTAAGGCGGTTTATATGTAGTGTGACACTTTTTTGTGGAAGAGCTCAAAGTGGTTTTTAAATTCGAGACATTTAAAGGATTCACTTGTCTGACAATCTTGTAAGACAAGTTGCTATTGATCTCGAAGAGTAAAACATCAGATACCTATGCCCTGATCACACAATGTGAGTGGTTGGACACCTTGTCTGAAACAATGATGTCCCTGTGAACTCAATACAAGTTCTGACATTGGTTGATACTGACAATATGTAACCGTCAACTTCCAGGGGTCACACTGTTGCTGCGCCTGCTCGACTTCCCAAGTCCCCAACCTCTCCTCGACTACAAACCCGACAGCAATCCATATCAGCTGTGTATGACAGCACAATAGGTTCTCAAGAAGCAATTGTGGAAAGAGCCAAACAGGTAACTGATACGCTTATGATATGAAAGCTTGAGTGAGAATGAATGAAACAATGATGCACCGATGGTGTTATTCATGTGGCGTCATAAAGGTTCTTAACCTTTCGACTAATCCACTTCTCATTTCTTTTAAGGAGTATGTACGGAACAAATAGTTTGGAGTCATTCATGTTTAGTGGTGAAGAAATTCATAAATGTGTCCCCAAAAATATTTGATCCTTAACTTTTTGTGTTCAGTATAAATTAGACTTAATCCACTTCTCATTCTGTAAGTAGACAAAGTGTTTACTTTCAATTAAAAGGTGGTAAATTACTGCATTTGTACAGCGTCCTTGGTTGCTGTATTGTGCCTGGGACAATAACCAATGCTACATGACTGAAAGAGGGGTTGAGTTCTGCACTGCCAAGTGATTCCGATATTACAATGAGATTGTGATTCATTAACAGGAAGCACAAGTGGTTCAACGGGTCACTGAACTGCGGAAAGATGGCATGTGGACAGCCAGGCGTCTCCCCAAAGTTCAGGAACCTCAGCGAAACAAAGCACATTGGGACTACCTCTTGGAAGAGATGACATGGCTTGCTGCAGATTTCATTCAAGAACGCAAGTGGAAGAAAGCTGCTGCTAGAAAAGTACGAACACATTTGTAGAAGGGGTAGTTTTAAAAGTGTCTTTATGACTCACTGCGCGCTTGTAGGTAAGACTTAATCCAAGCCGTGTTAGAAATTAATAAATTACGAGGTCATTAATGAGAGCTCCCTGTCATAACCGTGCTGTTAAAGTCCATAGATACTACACCAGATGAAATCAAGCTCCCCACGACTAATTTAGGACAATTCAGTGCAATATGCATGTATCAAAAACACCATATATTTCTTATGGCTTAAATTGTCATGTTATAACAAATTAACTGTGGTCATGTAGAAAAAAAGCAAGGTTTTTCTTGACAATGACTATTAATGACACATTGTACCCCAGCTGAAGAAGCCAGTAGAGAACCAAATTGTTTGCTATGTAAAGTGTTTATGTATTGAAATGTTACAAATTGTTGCTATGTAAAGTGTTTATGTATTGAAATGTTACTTGTTCCTATGTAAAGTGTTTATGTATTGAAATGTTACTTGTTCCGCCAGATTGCCCGCATGGTCCAGAAGTACCATCAGGACCAGGAGCAGAAGGAAATTAAGGCCGAGAAAGAAGAAGCACTCAAGCTAAAGAAGATTGCTGGTCAAATGGCAAAGAGTGTCAAAGAATTTTGGTCTAACATTGAAAAGGTATGGAGGTCAATCAGAAGTATTTTGTTTTCCTCTATTTGTATTCTTCTTCTTCTTCTTTTTTATGAAGGTGCTGCAATATTTGTTTTGAATAAGCACTTGTGAACATATGAAAGAGCCCTAGTTACATAGGTTCGGTCTTGTCATGCCAGAACCATTTGAACGTTTTCTGTCAAGGATAGTGGTGAAGGGGTCTGCATTGTTTCTGCAAGTATTGCAAACATTTTTCTAAAGTGTCTTGCTGTGATAAGATGTTTTGTTTAGTTTCATGACATTGTTATATATGGCCAATACCAAAGACAGTTGCAACGATTGTACCTGATCTGTAGCCCTGGCCAGATATAGACTTAAGCATGTCAAGAGAACATACTGTTGTGTTTTCAAATGTCAAATGTTTAAACATTCCACAAGTCAGCTGAGAGGCTTCTTGTTGTGTCTCTGTAAATAGGGTAAAAAATATGTTGCAAATCTGTGCGAAGCACTTGCAAAATAAGAATGGTGTTGATTATAAAGATATACCATCTTCAGAAAACATCTTTAGGTGTGTGGGGGGGAGAGTCAATTAAAGGCAATCAAATTTCCTATGCAGAGTGTGACCTTATCGTTTCCTCCAACTTAAAAAATTACATGCTGTACTGTAAACGCAATACTCTTCACGTAGCTTAAACCACAACTCTTATTCTATATTTGTATTTCTCCTGAACAGGTAGTGCAATATAAACAACAAAGTCGACTTGAAGAAAAAAGGAGAAAAGCATTAGACATGCATTTGAACTTCATAGTTGATCAGACGGAGAAGTACTCCACATGGCTTACAGAGGGACTGCACACAGCCAGCAGCGCGGCAGGATCATCTGTGGCCACTTCGCCTGAACATTCCAGTGAGGGAGGAGACGGTAAGATATCTACCTGTTTATCTCAGAGTAAATATCACCCATAACATGGGAAATCCCACAAGCACGTCTTGTAACTACCTGGCTTGCGGGAAGAATGCGTTTTATTTCAAGTTATTCCAGGGGAAGTGAGGTAGTCTAGTAATTAAAGTGTTTGCTTGTCACACCGACGCCATTTCTGGTGTCCCCTGATGTAATATTGCTAAAAGCGGCGTAAAACTAAAGTCTAAAGACTTTCTGATCTACTTGCCTGAACAGGACGTTATCAGTAGATTTGATGGACATAGTATCATGAACTTGGTAAGCTTAGTAAACTCTGCTGTTATGACCATTCTCTGGCTACTGACTATTTGAGACCCAAGTTGAAACTTCTTGTTCTGAACCCCATTGTAAAACCAGTGCGGAGTAGAAGGAAGTACTTGTTACCCATTGTGTAGCGAACAACTGAATGAAACGATGTGAACAGTTCTGTTTCTGTGAGTTTATGATAGCGGAGTTGAAGTTGGAGACTGAAGTGACTACTCTGTCCTCATGACAGCTGTAGTATTGCTTGTTGTCTCACAAATGAGTTCCAGATTTCGATGTCGGTCACTGTCATAGTGATTTGATAAGTAGTGGTCTGAAACACATGCTTCTTGGTGACTGCTTGAGGGATATGCAATGGTCAGCCTTGGACTAGGTATGATCACATGTTAATGTATACAGCTGAAGTGGGGAAGGGCAAGTAGCTTTATTTAAAAGGGAATATTCATTAATTAATTAATGTGAGACAAATGTCTGACAATACAACCTTAAGACTATGAATCCCTTAAGCCTAAGTTAAGGCATGTGAATTATGATCACCTTAGCACAGAAATTGCTTTGTACAATTGCACTCTGTTCTCCCTTTCCACTGGTCAGATTCATGGAGGGCTGCAAGGTGTAGTCATAAAATAAATGAAATGTTTTAGTTAGCTAATGGTTAAGTTTGTATGGAACAGACAGCAGTTTCAGACAGCCAACTTCTATGTTGCTTTGAAATCTCTTCATGTTTTAGATGGCTGTGTTTGAAGTTGTTCATAAAGGGTGAAGGGTTGTTGTCATTGCCCATGTCTTTATAATTGCTGATATAGGGGCTGGTATATTCTCTGATTACACAATGTACTAGAATCTGTACTGTACTAAGAAAGTGTAATCCCAAATATAACACGTTACATTTTGACCACTTTTTAAATGGCATTGTGTAATCATAGCTTTCGTCCGTGGGATCAGTGCCAGTTGACACGTATCAGAAGGGTACAGAAAGTCTGCAGTCTAGACTACCAGTTGTCCGACTTCTGTTTTTGTGTTAGTCGCAGTGGCTGAGCGGGTTAGGTGGCTGACTTTGTGTGCTGGCGATTAGGTGCCTGACTCTGAGGGTGTGGGTTCGAATCCCAGATGGGACTTAACCCAACAAAAAGTACTAGAATCTGTACTTTACTTAGAAAGTGTAATCCCAAATATAACTTCTTGCTATATTCTATGGACCAATAAACCTTACAGCTAAATCGAAATGAAAGGTTTTCTCATGTTTATCAAGACAACCAAGCACTGATGATCTGATTCCTGAATGTATCGTAACAAAAATGTTACTTCATGTTTGCATGACCTTGGGGATTACAGGTGCCTGATCTTAAAGTTAGACCGAGACTGAAGTCACTATTTTGTCTTCAATGACACATGTAGTGCTAAAGATCTCGAACATAGACTCAGATGTTGATGTTTCTTGTCACTGTTGATGGTGATTAGATAAGTAGTCATCTGATACAACTATCATTACAGTTGATAAAACTGATTAATCACAGATACTTAGTTTCTTTTGAAGATAGACTGGACTAGCTGCTACTGTGTCCTTACTGGGTTTTGTTGTTGTTTTTTCCCCAGCAATACCTCTTCCTGATCTGATTATTATGAACTCTATCTGAAACCTGTGATAATCACCTAGACATGCTTTGAGTTACAACATTTTAGGTTATGGAAGTACTGGAGTCTATTGATCAATTTTGTGAAGCTGCTTCAACATCTAGGCACTGTCTTGAGACTTGCCCACTATTCCAGTAATTAATCATGCAGTAACCAAAGCAATGATAATAACCAAAGCTTCAGATGACTTTTTACCTTTGCTGCATTCTAACCAGTGTTGAAAAGCAATCAAGGATTTGTTAGAGACAACTTGTGTAAGAAGGGGCTTTTTCTAACAAAGATTTATCAACCAAGACATCATCGTTATGCTTGATCATAGCCAGCGCAAGTTCAAGTTCCACACTTTGTAATCGAGGTTTCAGAAATAATCAGCCATTGTTACAGACCGAGACTGAAGTCACTATTTTGTCTTCAATGACACATGTAGTGCTAAAGATCTCGAACATAGACTCAGATGTTGATGTTTCTTGTCACTGTTGATGGTGATCAGATAAGTAGTCATCTGATACACTGATTGCAATTCATAAATTCTGATGCGATGAATTTGCAAAATGTATTTTGACTGGTATATGTCTACTAAAAATTACTTATTTGTCTTAACTTTCTCCCTAATTGTACAGTGCAGTCTAATGCCCCCACCCACTAAGTTGTTCCTGTCAGTGCGTGCTCTGTTTATCAATTTATGAAAGGTGGTAATCTATGGTTAAACATGTTTTGATCTGTTACTTGTCACCTCAATCTATCTGCTATTAAAATTAAAGGATGAAATAATTTTTAAACTTATCCTATGTCACGGTAGGCACTTCTCTCTCTTGATTCGACACTGAGTGGAACAATGTAAACTTTTTTCCCTAGGCCTCTCTTGTCCATCCGCCCAAGCACCCAAGCACTCCATGCTACCCTCACTATAAGACAGCTTCCTAACTCTCATGTAAAGCATGCGGCATGCACCACTAGCTGCCCACGTGACTCCCGAATAATCATTTCTCTTTCTTGTCGCACACAAGTGTGGACGTATGTTACTTTGCTCAACGTTTTCAACTTAGTCTACAACATGGGGAAGGTTGACCAACCAAAGAAGAGGAAAAAATGCTCCCAGTGTAATAAAGTGTTCTCCGCTTGCGTATTGTGTTGACTGTATGGGACAGTGTAAATGGGACTCTCGTTGCGATAAATGCAAGGATCTTACCTTCGAGGCGTTTGGTGACTACACTCGGGCTTGGGCTAATCGTGTTGCTGACAGGGCTCGTTATGCCGCTTCACTTGACGGACCCAGTCCCTCCAAGAAAGTTTAAGCGTCCTACTTTGTCTGCTCGGCGGTCACAGTCCCCTCACTTGAATGAAGAGGATTTCATGAGAGCGTCGTCAGATTCTTACTTATCGGAAGATGTTCGGCATTTGTTGGGCTCTCAACATTCCAGCCCGAGTCCTTCGTCTTCGACCACGTCCTGGGTAGTGGTTGTCGAGACTGCTACCACCCCTCAGGATACCTCTTCACAGAAGGACCTTCGAACTACGCTATCTGTGTCTCGTTAGCACTGTCGCAGGCCAGGACCATACGACAGTGGCAGGAACTGTTCGGCCTCTTTACATTGGCACAAGCATTGACACGGCGGGGGCAATTGCAACTGCGTCCGTTGCAGCGTTTCCTGCGTCCGTATCTCGTCTCAGAGAATCTCCAGGAGTTGATTCGTCTTCCCGAACCCTTGTGTCCTTTTCTTCAGTGGTGGCAGACACATTCCCGGAGTCAGGAATGTCATCGCAGATGCGCTGTCACGCTCCGATCGGCCATCTCCCATGGAGTGGCCATTGAACCCACAGATCTTTCGGGAACTGGTCTTCCGTTATCAAGGCCCCAAGTCGACCTATTTGCCATGCGGTTCAACCATCAGCTTCTGCAGTTTGTCTCGCCGATACCAGACCAACTAGTGTGGGATCTCGACGCTCTGGCGATTTCGTGGGAGGGACTCAACGCTCACGCTTTTCCACCTCCGCCTCTTCTACCCAGAGTCATCCAGAAACTCCAGGCAGATTCTACTGACTTTAGTCACGCCTTACTAGCCAGTCATGAGTTGGTTTGTTGATCTTGCACAGCTCGCAGACCTAAACCCAGTTCCTCTTCCCGATCAGGACGACCTACTGTTACACCCTCACTCGGATCGGCGTCGTGTATCCCTTCACACCCTGTCTCTGCACGTTTGGCGCATCTGCAGAAGTCCTTAATCGCCAAGGGGTATTCACGGAGAGTGGCTATGGCCATCACTTCTGCTCATCGGACTTCCACCCGTTCACTTTGATGAGAAGTGGAAATGTTTTGAGAGATATTGCACGTCCAGAGGCATTACATCTCCTGTTTCTACTTAGCCTCAAATCATCGCTGAGTTTCTGCAGCAATTGCGGTCGTCCAAGCTCAAGGGTTCCACTTTGGCCACTTACCTTGCTGCGATCAACTCGGTCCTGGCTACCACTACAGGCTCTAAGGTCTCCACAGTTTCAGTATGTGCTCCGGTCCTTCATGTTGGCCGATCAGTCTAAGAAGTTTAGACATCCTGCTTGGGATATATCTGTGTGCTGCATCATTTGGCCTCGACGGACTATGTACCCCTAGCTCAGAAGGACTTTGAGAAGATCTCCTTCAAGACCTTCTTCCTTGTGGCCTTGGCTACAGCTGCTCGGATATCTGAACTTCACGCTTTGGACGTTAACAGAGTCCAGTTTGAACGGAAGAAGCATGGCAAAATCTTCCTTGGTCTCCTTTGGGATTTTGTAGCGAAGAATCAGTTGCCAGGACAACCCGATCGTACTTTTACTATCCAACCGTTGTCCACGATCCTTGGGCCGCATGACAATGAAGACCTGCAGCTTTGCGCCATTATGGAAGGATATTTCTGGCGATCCGACTCGGTCTTCTCCTCGCACTACCTTTGAGACCTCTCAGTCAAGGGTGTCCAAGGCCTGCACCAGTTAGGACCCCTTGTGCTCGCACAACAGCTGTCCACGGCCCACCAACGCAGATAGGGAATGGTCCCTCGCGGTTGCTGCTTCCCTGTATTTTCTTGAATATAAGTCTGAACTTGCTGTCTGCCTTATGTTTTGATTCCTCATGGGTTAGAACTACTTCACTTAGTTTTATACTAAGACACAGAGATACTACCACCTCGGTGGTTGGACGAATCTGGAGCTAGATTCTGTATCACGATGTGGAAGGGGGTTCTTCTCGAAGCAGGGGCTGGCCTGATTATTGTCAACCGACTTTAATTTACGGGGTACCTTGGAAATCGTGGCGAAGTGACATACTTTCTCACTGAGCTGCGTCCTTCTTCGGAGGTTGCGGCCGAACACCACATCGCTCGGGAGCACCCATCTCCCTGGGAGACGTTGTGCTTAGTAAGCCAAGGAGTTCAAGAGAACTCAGCACAAGCATAGGAGTATCATGCATGCATAACAGGCCTCCCTTGTGCATCGCTATCTACGGTCGTTTCCAGTCTACACAGTTCCTGCTGTTCGCACTGTGAAGACACTGGGTATCTGCGTCCCGCCATCCGGCTGTGCGATAAGTGCATACCGTGAGATAGAATAAGTTTAAAAATTTGATAATTTTAATATAAATTGTATATTTATATACTTATCCTATCTCACACGACGGATTCCCGCCCATCCTCCCTGCTATGCAGATTCTCCAAGATGGATATTATCCAGTGGCTCCAAGAATGAGAATGATGATTCGGAGATAGTCACGTGGGCAGCTAGTGGTGCATGCCGCATGCTTTGCATGAGAGTTAGGAAGCTGTCTTATAGTGAGGGTAGCAAGGAGTGCTTGGGCGGATGGACAAGAGAGGCCTAGGGAAAAAAGTTTACATTGTTCCACTCAGTGTCGAATCAAGAGAGAAGTGCATACCGTGACATAGGATAAGTATATAAATATACAATTTATATTAAAATTTTCAATTTTTTAGTTTTACTGTGAAAACCTCATAGTGCCTCATAAGCAGCTTAGTTTGTGTACTCCATAGGGATCTGTGAAAGACTATCAAGTGCATGCAGCGGTGCTTATCAGTTGAGAGGGTAGTCATGATGTTAACTATTTTCCATTTTGTAATATGTACTAGTTTATTTGTGAATTCTGTATCCAACGAGACTGAAGTCACTACTTTGTCTTCAATGACACATGTAGTGCTAAAGATCTCGAACATAGACTCAGGTGTTGATGTTCTTGTCACTGTTGATGGTGGTTAGATAAGTAGTCATCTGATACATTGGTGAATTTGTATTTGTTGAAAACCTTCATGATTGGTACCATTACTATCTTCAGGATAACAAAGGTGAAATATCCAATTGTAGAAAAGGGTAACATTTCATGATCAGTATTATGAACACATGTGGATTCACGATTTAGCAGTGTATGAGGTTATGTGTGTTGTACGTACTACTGATGTTGTTAAATAGGATTGGCCTTTAGTCATTAGTTTGTGCTTTAGTTTATAACCAGTAAGCTTATATTTTTAATGTTAAGTAAGAATGCTGAATAATGTTTTTAATTGAAGTGCCATGGAACTTGTTAAAACTGACTAAATGGTAGTAACATGTCATATGTTTTGTTGTTAAAATCCAGTTTATAGGAATAGTGTTTTTGTACACACATCAGCATTTCAAGGGTGAAAGAAGGCTTCTCTTGTGTGTGTGTGTTGAAATGATTGGATCATGTTTCCTATACACAGTAAAATGTTTGCATGACCTGTCCGATCTTAAAGTTAGACCGAGACTGAAGTCACTATTTTGTCTTCAATGACACATGTAGTGCTAAAGATCTCGAACATAGACTCAGATGTTGTTGTTTCTTGTCACTGTTGATGGTGATTAGATAAGTAGTCATCTGATACAACTATCATTACAGTTGATAAAACTGATTAATCACATATACTTAGTTTCTTTTGAAGATAGACTGGACTAGCTGCTACTGTGTCCTTACTGGGTTTTGTTGTTGTTTTTTCCCCAGCAATACCTCTTCCTGATCTGATTATTATGATAATCAGGATATATTTGCCAGATCTGTATTACAACATTTTCACAAGAAACATATGTAAACAGACCTGTCCATGAGAGAAGAACGTTTATGGGACTTTTGTTTTCCAGCTATTCTGTGTGGGGGTTTTCTTAGAAAGAGGGGTGGATGTGGTGTTGATAAATTTTGTTGAGAAATCACAGGTTTGCTTTGGTGGTGGGGTAGCCTAGTGGCTGTTCATATTTTTTTAAAACACACAATGGATGTGCGTACTCTTTCTATTCAGTTACTCATAAGGCTGTGTTAGAACAAGATGTGAAATTTCAGAGTATTTTTACTCTTTCACCAGGTTAATGAAAACACTAGGAAACATGTAGCTGTATAAGAAATAAACACCAAAATATTTCTTCATTTCAGTGGAGTTCGAACCACAGGGAACCGCTAGTGATGATGAAGAAACAATTGAGAAAGAAGAAAATGAAGCAGGGATTGACGAGGTTTGTACACATTCCCTTCATCATGTTTATATAACAAGTAATTGGCTTGCGTGCTTTTTGAAAATCCTACATCGATCTAAACTTGAGTTAATCCCCTTTCTTCATTCCAGGAAGCAGAAATGAAAGAATTAGAAGAATTGCAGAAGGAAAGTGAACTGCCTTTGGAAGAACTTATTAAGTCTTTACCTCAGGAGGTATTGGAAAAGCCTGCAAGCATTCAAGATGAAACAGGAAATGAAACTCCCCAAAAGTCCAAAGAATCAAGGGTAAATTGAGAATATTTACAAACACTTCTTCTCAGTTTAACCCATTCAACACCGCAGGCCGCTTAAGCGGCCACAATGTTATGAGTCCCCAGACACCGGAGGCCGCTTAAGCGGCCAGGCAGTAGTCACGTCAAAATGAGACATAATTTTAGGAAACTACCTGACTTATGATTCATATATTTACTCTTTCAACACCAGTCAACCAGAGGCATTTACTGCCATGACACCGAGTTCCCAGAGACTCTAAGGTCACAGATGAAGCCTATTTTTATGAAGGAAATTATAAGCTTGTAAAACGTTATTACTACTACATCTCATACACCATTTAAAAGATCTAATCCCACTGTTGATAAATATGAAGTTTATTTTTATGATATAATTCAAATAATACAACTACAACTTAAATAAATTTATTTTTTAATGAAAATGCAAGTTTACATTTATAATGTCCAGATAAGCCACGAAAGAAGCAAAAACTAAGGCGATTTTTTTCCATTTGTGACATGTCATAACATGCCTTGGCTTTTTCTTTTATATTTTCATTTTTACGTCATCAGAAAATTATTATAAAAAGATTTCTTAAATAATATGTATGGTCGCTTATTTCCCGATATCAGTGGCTTTCCTCTCGGTAACAGGACACAACAACGGACAATACCTCGGCTTTCGAAGCTTCGTATGAATAACATGCAAGGCAAATCGTTTGATGTCGGGTATCGTTCTAAAGCTCTGAACATCAACAATATCACTGTACCCTAGCCAAGAGTATTTTCACAGTTGTAAGAAGCGATTTTAATGGATAAAGATTGGTTTCTAATGACGCTTTTTCGCCACAGTCTGCTATAAGGGTCGTGATTGGTCAAAACCAGACGCATGACCTAAGGCAGCCAATCATATTACGGCAATGGATACCGTCCTCGTAAACGAAAACTTTTAGATTTAGACAAAAGTTTTGGGTAAAATAATGCTATTCTGAACATATTAAGCAAGAAATCGCTACATATACGTAAATTATGGAACTTATTGGACGTATCGTGCTAGGTTATGACCTGTGACAAAAATGCTTCATGCATATATTTTCGCATTAAACATCGTGTCTGAGCGTGAAGATTGAGGCGGCGAGAGCCGAGATGTCACTTGTCAGTGACTTGACTTGCATTACATGATCGCACAAAAAGATGGAAATAGTAATTTTATATGTACGTTTGACAACTTTTATGAATGCTGTTGTTGATTTTATTCATTAGTTTATTCAATTTATTTAATAATTTCCTCGAAACATCGTTACTTTGCTCTTTTACAATGTTATTGTGGACCCACGGCCGAAGCATGTGTCTGAGAATCGTTGTTTTCAATAACATTGCGAAAAATAGTTTATAATTTTAATTCTGCTGATAATATATGATAAATTGAAATTTAATAAGTGTTTTCAGACATTGTGAAATGTGTTAGATTTAATATATGAATCATAAGTCAGGTAAGTTCCTAAAATTATGTCTCATTTTGACGTGACTACTGCCTGGCCGCTTAATCGGCCTCCGGTGTCTGGGGACTCATAACGTTGTGGCCGCTTAAGCGGCCTGCGGTGTTGAATGGGTTAAATCTATCACATTTCAAAATGTCTGAAAACACTTATTAAATTTCAATTTATCATATATTATCAGCAGAATTAAATTGGCTGCCTTGGGTCATGTGTCTGATTTTGACCAATCACGACCCTTATAGCAGACTGTGGCGAAAAAGCGTCATTAGAAACCAATCTTTATCCAATAAAATCACTTCTTACAACTGTGAAAATACTCTTGGCAAGGGTACAGTGATATTGTTGATGTTCAGAGCTTTCAAACAATGCCCGGCATCAAACGATTCGCCTCGCATGTTATTCATATGAAGCTTCGAAAACGGAGGTATTTTCCGTTATGTTATGTTACCGAGCGGAAAGCGACAGATATCGCGAAATAGGTGACCATACATATTATTTAAGAAATCTTTTTATAATAATTTTCTGATGACGTAAAAATGAAAATATAAAAGAAAAAGGCACGGGCATGTTATGACATGTCACAAATGGAAAAAAATCGCCATAGTTTTTGCTTCTTTCGTGGTTTATCTGGACGTTATAAATGTAAACTTGCATTTTCATTCAAAAATAAATTTATTTAAGTTGTAGTTGTATTATTTGAATAATATTATAAAAATAAACTTCATATTTATCAACAGTGGGATTAGATCTTTTAAATGGTGTATGAGATGTAGTAGCAATAACGTTTTACAAGCTTATAATTTCCTTCATAAACATAGGCTTCATCTATGACCTCAGGGTCTCTGGGAACTCGGTGTCATGGCAGTAAATGCCTCTGGTTGACTGGTGTTGAAAGAGTTAAGTTAAAGACCTGATTTAACTGTTTAGCGATATAAGGTAGTACTGTGTGTGAAAAGATGAAATGCTGACAGTTTGTGGATAAATGGTCAGTTACCGAGGTCTTTCTGTACAGACTGTACCTTTAAAACCTGACCAAAGAGAAATATCAACTTTGTTCTGTTGTAATTCAGTCTGAATTATCTGGAATGATTTTGACACACATTTACAGTTTAAACTCTGTGTAGGTGTAACCACAGCTATCATTCATAACAAACACATGTCAAATAAGTCTTCCTTGTAAAGTCACACAGAAGAATGTACTTCTTTGAAATTTGCTATGTTGTTTGAGGCTTACTTTCTAGCCTTTTAGGAAGGCTGCCACCGTTTCATTTACAGTAACATTGAAAAGTGTGTAGATATAAACCAGTCTCCCTTAACTTTGTTCCAAATTGTAATGTAGACAATTCCATTTATGTCAAGAGAATATTCTTGATAAATATTTTTGGATTTTGTTTACAGGGAAGTGATGAAGAGTTCACAGCTAGTGAAGATGAAGGGGATTTAGAAGAAACAATAGAAGAACAGGAGAAACATGAAAAGAAGAAAGATTACAAGCGGGAACTTGATGATTTAGAAGCTGAAGGTGATTGTTTGTGAATAATTTATCACTGTAGACTGGACCAGTCGTCCCGTAGCTCACAACCACAATGATAGCAGTTGTCATGAGTGGAACAATATTTCAGGGACAGAGCGATGTCTGTTTTAAAACTCTTGTGCATGTACTTTCTATGCATTGGACTCCTGTGACAGACTACAAAGACTGTTAGATTAATGCCTTGCTTAGTTATTCTTACCTTCCTAGTTGGAATAGTCCAAAAGCAAGGACTCTGAGTGGGAGGAATTGCAATTATCATCAATTATATCAATCACAGGATCATCTGGTCCACACCGTTATTTGCAGGCTGCCTGGTTATTGTGAACAACATTTACTTTCTGTAAGTATGTCCGATATTTTCTTCTGTGGAATGTTCATATATGACTAACTCTGGTTGTTGCAGGTGAAATGTCAATGGAAGAACTAGTGAATAAATATGCAGGTGCATATGATAGTGACTTTGATGTGCCAGAAGAAAGTTCAGAAGGAGAGACATCTGAAGATGATTCAGATGATGGTATGTTCATATGACCTTTTTTGTTTATATTTTTCAGCCTTAATTGTTGCCAAACTTGCAAAAGTGACCTTTAAACTTCTAGAGCTTGATTCTGACAATATTAGAGGATGATTTCTTTTGATCTGAGACTAAAATATATTCAAATTAATTTGAATCTGCTGGTCGTCTGAAGAGTTGCGACCCTTCAGTAAAACTTATAGGTGTTGTGTTTCAGTGGTAGGTCTCAGCACCATACCCATCACATGTGTGTTACATTCTAGACCTAAATCACTTTCACATTAAGACAACACAGTCATGTAAAAGGAACACCGTTAAACCGGCGTTAGTCCCAACTCTGTCACTTCAAGATTCGACTCCTGAATTTTGTGAAGAAGATCGGTTCACATAAAAAGACTGTTGGCTTGGACATAGTATACATTTCAGCTGTATTATAAGTTGTTCACTGGTTTCGAGAGGTACATCAACCCATGGGCCCCGAGGGACCAGTGAACAACGTATTTATCTTACCAAACACCTCAATGGTATTTTAAACTGTTTGAAGCATGGGTCTCGGATCAAGACGACAAGAAAAACAAATTTATAGTTATCTCCCTTCCATCGATTTCCATTTGAAAAACATTGGTAATTTCCGCACATCCTACATGATTCAATGTTATTCGAGATAAAGAATTATTACTACGAAGTACCAAATGAGGTCAGCATTTCCAGCGGGGTACATAGAAAATGTTACTTGGTTGTAAGTGGGGTAAATTGAAAATAATAGAAGAGCGCTCAGCCATTCAGAAAACGACATTTATGTGTGAGGCAAGATAAGATTTCAAATCACATGGATGGTCAGTTACCGAGGTCTTTCTGTACAGACTGTGCCTTTAAAACCTGACCAAAGAGAAATATCAACATTGCTCTCGTGTAATTCTGTTTGGATTATGTTGAGTAGTTTTGAGATAGCATTTTAACATTCCAAGTACACTGACCTTAGACTTTAGTCGTGATCTATACATTGCTCATGTAATGGACTTGTCTGTGACATCTCCAGATATAGAAGCTCAGAGTGACGAGGATGAAACAACAGAGGAGGAAGAAGAGGAGGAAGAGACTGAAGAAGAAGGAGAATCCTCTCAGCCACAGGAAGATACGGGTCTGGAGTTCCTACTCAAACCTCAGGGAGAGGCCGAGAAGTCTCCTGTCAAGGTAAGAACACGACATGTTTTCAGGAAATACAAATTTGCCCGGCAGTGGACCACTGCCATATAGCTGGAATATTGCTGAGTGCGGCATTAACCAACCAACCAATCAACCAACCAACCAACCAACCTGTTGTCTCTGTGGTACATATTGATACATATTCCCTATGCTCACAAACCACAGTGACATTTTATTGTCATATGTGGACTTAAAAACTGGGATAGAGAGAAAGTCTGTTTAAAACTCATATGCTGTGATAATCCTGCATATGATTCCTGTCATAGACAACAATCTAACATTGCAACCTCAGGAGGCTGCGGAATGAACTCTAAGCTACAGTGACGTATAAATGTTGGAAGTCTCAAAGGCTGAGTTGGTCTGATGACCTTTGAATAGGGACCGTACATAATTTATGGCTGGGGTGGGGTGGGTGATTTTAAAGAGGGGAGGGAGGTCATCAATTTTGTACACATGTACTGGGGGTCATCAATTTTGTACATGATAATATTTTTAAATTAGAAATTATGGGAAGGGGAGGGGGGGTCATTGATTTTGTACATGACATGCAGGGGCGGTCACTTGTTTTGTACATAAATTTTAGTGGGGGGTCATTCACATTGTATGTGCTTCTCCATAAAAATCATCACCCCCCTAGCCATAAATTATGAACGGTCCCTTATGTGCCTTACTCTGACACTATGAGTTTGAATCACAGATTGGACTCATTATTGTACCAGAATTTGTACTTAACTCTTAAAAAACATGTTCTGTTGAAACGTTGTGATGTTTGTAGCAAACGGATACGGAGACTGGCCCAGGGAAGGAAATAACAGACATAGCTGCAGAAGCCCAGAGCCTGCAGCCCAAAGGCTACACTCTTGAGACAACGGAGGTAAGTATTGGGCCTAGCTTGAACTGGTATATACACGTTAACCTTTAATATTTTAATGTGAAATGTTATCGAGACATTAAAAGGATTCACTTGTCTGACAGTTTTGCAAGACAAGTTGCTATTGATCTCGAAGAGTAAAACATCAGATACCTATGCCCTGATCACACGATGTGAGTGGTTGGACACCTTGTCTGAGACACGAACCATGTTCCGCTTACTAATGAAATGAAGTACTGAAACATATTTGGGCATCTATAATAAGGTTGGAATGACACATTTAGATAACTGTGGACAAATTTCTCCGACTGTTTCTACACATTGCTTGCTTCTTTATACGATCTACCCTTTTGTGTTTTTGAAAATGTTTTTGTAATAAATTCTTTCATTTTTAACTGTATTGTTGGCAATGTCCCACTTAACAATACATTGTAAATCCCAATTATTCAGGCCCCAGATGCCAAAGAAACCTTGTCTTCAGGGTCATATTTATGTAACACAATAAAAAAAACAAATAGAATCCTCCTTTTTTGTACTAATCTGGTCAGTGAACTGATACATATCTTTCCCTTCTTTTATCCGGGGTAGATAGGTCTTCAGCAACCCATGCTTGCCACAAGAGGCGACTAACGGGATCAGGTGGTCAGGCTCGCTGACTTGGTTGACACATGTCATTGGTTCCCAATTGTGAAGATCAATGCTCATGCTGTTGATCACTGGATTGTCTGGTCCAGGCTCGATTATTTACAGACCGCCGCCATATAGCTGGAATATTGCTGAGTAACTAAACTCACTCACTCACTTTCCCTTCTTTTGATTTTAATTTAGCATTCTATTTTTATTCTTCAATGTGCGAACCTGTTTGCTTTTTCGAGACCATGGAATCTTGAATCAACACTTTAAAATGTTTTTGGTGTTGTAAGGGTAGTTTGCTCTGTGTTTGTTGCGATTTCGAGACATTAAAAGGATTCACTTGTCTGACAATCTTGTAAGACAAGTTGCTATTGATCTCGAAGAGTAAACCATCAGATACCTATGCCCTGATCACACAATGTGAGTGGTTGGACACCTTGTCTGAGACAGATTTTCTGATAACAGTTTTTATCATCCAGTCACCATCCTTATTATATCTTCTTTCTAATGTCATAATTTACCGGACCTGTTCCCTGCAAGTTGAGAAGTGACTTCACAACCTTCAACTTTCAAGCTTGTAACACTGCCAAGAATTTCTCTTGCTGAGTAGTTTCATTGCATGATATTGCACCATACAAAATTGGATTTAAATTGCACAGGTAGAGATAATATCCTTTTGTAATGTTACAAAAATGGAGGAAATCCACAGGAATAAGTTGTAGCCCAGAGCTAGCACACCAGTTTTAAGGTCTAACCAGTGTATGAAATATACCTGCCCAAAATGGATTAAACCAGACCAGACACTCAGATGTATGGAACATCTAAAAAAAATTACCAGACCTGCTAGAAATCTAGCCCGTCTCGGGCGGTCGGACGCGCCTTATTTCTTACACTGGGTCTAGCCCTGCAGTATGGTAGCAGTTTGGCTCAAGTTATTTAACAGATTGGAGATATGATGCTGCACTGGAAGAGAGTCAATAGCTGAAAACAAATCTTTTGTTCCAGGTTCGGACGTCGGTCCCCTTTCTGCTGAAACACACATTGAGAGAGTATCAGCATGTTGGCCTGGACTGGCTGGCAACCATGCATGAGAAGAAGCTTAATGGCATTCTGGCTGATGAAATGGGACTTGGCAAAACCATTCAGACAATAGCAGTGTTGGCCCATCTTGCCTGTGAAAAAGGTAGATACTCCTTGAGCTGTTTAGGCCTAGACAGATACACCTGGCTACAAACTGTCAACTCATGTTGACACGATTCACATGATCTGTGTTGACCTGGGCTGTGGGGTAGCCTAGTGGTTAAAGCGTTCACTCATAAGGCTGAAGATTCGGGTTCAATCAAACATGACTGAGAAATGTTAGTCAGTATCTTCAAATGTTGCCTGAAAGGTTTTGATTAATCTCTGTTTGCTCCCCATTGGATCGGTTTCTGTGGTAATTCAATGGTTTGGTTGTAATCAAAACCTTTCATTAGAAAGCGTTGGGATAGCCTAGTGGTTAAAGCATTCACTCGTCATGCTGAACACCAGGGTTCGATTCCGCACATGGTTACACAGTGTGAAGCTCATTTCTGTTGTCCCCTGCCAAGTTATTGCTGTAATATCTCCAAGTGTGGCGTAAAACCATACTCACAAACACTGTTAACTATATTAAGGTTTTGCTGTGGGACTTGTCAGTAATGAAACAATTTGATACATTCCTCATCCAGATAATGACAGATACCTTTCCAAGCCCTTTGTCTTCGACTACATTGTAAGTAAAGTTCCATGTATTCATGCCATCCGTTCAGAGTGATAGTGATGTCTGTCTACTTGTAGGTGTCTGGGGCCCTCACCTCATCGTCGTCCCAACAAGTGTTATGCTGAACTGGGAAATGGAGTTCAAGAAATGGTGTCCTGCTTTCAAAATACTCACATACTATGGAAGCCAGAAGGAGAGGAAACAGAAGAGAACGGTAAGAGAAACTATGAATTCTTTAGTGTTGTCATGACGATTAACATTAGTCAGGAAAACATTGCGTTTTCTTTAACTACTTTTGCAGAGTATATACTGAACAAAATGGATTGGAGTCGTGAATAATTTTGGGTATACTTTTTGTGGTAAAGACTAAGGTAAGAAATTCATAATGTTGCCCCAAAAAATGATTTGATCCCTAACCTTTTTTCTTCAGTATATTATAAACTTCAGACTTTAATCCACTTCTCATTCTGTAAGTAGACAAAATGTTTACTTTCAATTAAAAGGTGGTAAATTACTGCATTCGTACAGCGTCCTTGGTTGCTGTATTGTGCCTGGGACAATAACCAATGCTACAGGAAAAGGGATGAATAATGTTTGTAAAGTAATGCTATGGCATTTCACCCACCTAACTGAAAACTAAGACCTTCTTCGAGGGGCATATGTTTGTTCAATATTGAGTGGCATAAGCTTTGTTCAGTATTGAGCGGCATAATTCAGTATTGAGTGGCTTTGTCCAATATTGAGTGGCATAAGCTTTGTTCAGTATTGAGCGGCATAATTCAGTATTGAGTGGCTTTGTTCAGTATTGAGTGGCATAAGCTTTGTTCAGTATTGATTCAACCTTTTTGACCCTCATTGTTTCCAAATATAAATATTGTATTTTTATACTTATCCTGACTCATGCTTATTTGCTTTCTCATCCTCTCTTCCAAACAGTCAAGTGGAAACTTGAATCCCTTCAATTCCCTTGAATCGAATGTACAATCATAAAAATTACATCTTAAAGTTCAAATTTTATTGATAGCTACAGTTCAAAGAGATCTAACCGTGTATGAATGTCATGTTGATTGTGAGGCCCGAGTTTGTTCAGTGCTTTAATCAGTATTATTTTTAAAAGAAGTTTGAATATGTGATCAGTCAGGTGGATTTGTACCTGTAGGTTTGCCAAGTGGTTGACTTCGTTTTGCAATGAACAATTCAAATAATGAGATAAACTGAGAATTTAGAGCAGATATAAACTCGTTTCTCCATGTTGGTTTCAGGGATGGACCAAAACCAATGCCTTTCATGTGTGTATCACGTCCTACAAACTGGTGGTGCAGGATCACTCAGCCTTCAGGAGGAAGAAGTGGAAGTACTTCATCCTGGATGAGGTGAGACCTGAACACATACTCACAGTTCAGTCTGTTGTATTATAGTTTTTTTTAAGGTATAACTGGTAATGTCACAATTGTGTGTAGAACCCATAATAAATTTAGAACAAACAAGACTGTGTTGTGAAAATTGGGTAATTTTGTACAGCAGAATGGCCAATACCAAAGACAGTTGCAACGATTGTACCTGATCTGTAGCCCTGGCCAGATATAAATTGAAACAAGTCAAGAAAACATATTGTTGTGTTTTCCAATGTCAAATGTTTTTACATTCACCTAGATCTGTTTCGTTTTGTATCACTGTAGAGATCATGGGGCACACCTCAACTTGTCAGAAACTGGTTAAGAAATGGTGTCATAGTGCAGATATCATACATGACTGAGAAATGGTAGTCTGAATCCTCCAATGTTACTAGAATGGTTTGGATCAACCTCTTGTTTGCTGCTATACAAATGATTTTCTGTGTTAATTCAATGGTATAGTTGCAGTCAGAACCTTTCATTGGACTAGACGTTACACTTGATGTTATTTTCAGGCTCAAAACATCAAGAACTTCAAGTCTCAGCGATGGCAGATGCTGTTGAACTTCTCAAGTCAGCGCCGTCTTCTGCTTACGGGTACCCCCCTGCAGAACAGTTTGATGGAGTTATGGTCACTTATGCACTTCCTGATGCCGCACGTGTTCCAGTCGCACAAGGAGTTCAAGGAATGGTTCTCCAACCCACTCACAGGGATGGTGGAGGGCAGTCAGGAGTACAATGACAGTCTAGTCAAGAGATTACACAAGGTGAGCACGGCAGCGGTACAAAAGAAGTTCACGATTAGAGTAGGTCTTCCTCGGCCGATGCTGTAGGTTGTATGAGGCAAGTTACAGGATCGAGTGATAACTCGCTGTCTTGTGACCATAAACTGATACCCGTGGATTGATAGTATCAGTTCCTTTTGGCTGGGACATTGGGGTAGCCTAGTGGTTAAAGGGTTTGCTTGCACGATGAAGAACAGGGTTTGATTCCCCACATGGGTACATCGTGTGAAGCCCATTTCTGGTGTCCCCTGCCTTGATATTGCTGGAATATTTCTAAAAGCGGCCTAAAACCATGCTCACTCGCTCCTTCTGGCTAAAGTCATATAGCTGGACTGCTACTTAAGATAATAGAACATAACACATAGAAAGGACACGAGAATGGAATCCCTTTGCTCACAAACCACAGTGGCATTCTATTGCCATATGGGGACTTACAAACGGGGATAGAGAAAACTGTCTGTTTAAAACTCGTATGCTGTGATTATCCCTGCAAACGATTCCTGTCACAGACAATAATTCATCTGAAAGTACATGAAACTCTGGTATTAGTGGGCTTCATACATACTTATGAATTGGTCAGATTATTATTAATTACAAGTTTTTTTATAACCATCTTGCTTGAGATGCCTAAAACCACAGTGCTAATAATGAGCCAGATAAGGAAAGAATGGCTTCTTCAGTCCTGTTCCAGCTCTGCACAATCAGATTTGATGCAGCTCATAAAATGCCTTTTGCCTCGTGACTTGTTCTGACAACTCTTATTAGAACACACAGATTACTTCAGACACACAAAGTTACTAGTTGTAGAAATTGAACTGAATTATTGAAGCTACTTTCTTATCACAGTTATGGTGTTGGTTTAAATTTGACAGTGTGTTTGGATTTTTACCAAAGATCTTTTTTCAATTATTCAGCTACATCAAGCTGTGTTGCTTCGATGCAAATTAGTTCTTGTGTTGTGTTCAACCAAAATCACTGTTCACATTCAGTAGAAAATCATCTGTTCTCGATCGATGTTCAAAAAGATTTTCCCTATGCTCACAAACCACAGTGGTATTTCATTGCCGTATGTGGACCTTATAAACTGGGATAGAGAAAACGTCTGTTTAAAACTCATGTGCTGTGATACTCCTGCATATGATTCCTGTCATAGACAACATAAGCTGTTATATCTCATGGCTGCTTGTACATCAGCCAAGTCTACACATATTAAAAGTTTGTCATTGTTAAATGTTTTTTCATTGTTAGGAGGATACTTTTAATTTATCAAATGATGGATAGTGTTATGGAGGCGATAAGACAATGGCATGATTGTGATAATCCAGTCTAATAAATAAACCACCGGTGTATGCTGTCTAAAACATTGTGGTGCCACAAAACCATTTTACAATGTTGCTGAAAGATGTTTCCCTGATAAGTGATGACTGATGTAAACAGATATGGCTTCAAATCATCTTCATTGTTTCCAAAACGTGCTCTTGATATTTATATTATTTTTGCAATGGATTTGGGGCATATTTTACCAAAGTGATTTCGAGACATTAAAAGGATTCACTTGTCTGACAATCTTGTAAGACAAGTTGCTATTGATCTCGAAGAGTAAAACATCAGATACCTATGCCCTGATCACACGATGTGAGTGGTTGGACACCTTGTCTGAGACACTGAATATTTAGTTCAAAGTTTAACTAAGACATTGAACATAGACCATATTCAGTTTGTTTTTGGTACATGTTCAAGTTGTTGTCCATGAAAACTTTCAATGTGAACATAATCCATTTGTTGATCTTTAATAATTTTATCTAACATGGACTGAAAGATAGGAAATGTTTTTGTGGCACTGTGGTTCCTGCCATGGCAGACTGAAGTATCAGTTGCTGTGTGTGGCAGCCTAACCTACAACTGTCAACAAGTTTCTATTGGTAAAGTGTAGATCAGCTGTACGTGATCAGCTAGTCGGTGTTGGTTTAAATTTGACAGTGTGTTTGGATTTTTACCAAAGATCTTTTTTCAATTATTCAGCTACATCAAGCTGTGTTGCTTCGATGCAAATTAGTTCTTGTGTTGTGTTCAACCAAAATCACTGTTCACATTCGCTAGAAAATCATCTGTTCTCGATCGATGTTCAAAGAGATTTTCCCTATGCTCACAAACCACAGTGGTATTTCATTGCCGTATGTGGACCTTATTAACTGGGATAGAGAAAATGTCTGTTTAAAACTCATGTGCTGTGATACTCCTGCATATGATTCCTGTCATAGACAACATGAGCTGTTATATCTCATGGCTGCTTGTACATCAGCCAAGTCTACACATATTAAAAGTTTGTCATTGTTAAATGTGTTTTCATTGTTAGGAGGATACTTTTAATTTATCAAATGCTGGATAGTGTAATGGAGACGGTAAGACAATGGCATGATTGTGATAATCCCGTCTAATAAATAAACCACCGGTGTATGCTGTCTAAAACATTGTGGTGCCACAAAACCATTTTACAATGTTGCCGAAAGATGTTTCCCTGATAAGTGATGACTCGTGTAAACAGATATGGCTTCAAATTATCTTCATTGTTTCCAAAACGTGCTCTTGATTTTTATATATTTTTGCAATGGGTTTGGTGCATATTTTACCAAAGTGATTTCGAGACATTAAAAGGATTCACTTGTCTGACAATCTTGTAAGACAAGTTGCTATTGATCTCGAAGAGTAAAACATCAGATACCTATGCCCTGATCACACGATGTGAGTGGTTGGACACCTTGTCTGAGACACTGAATATTAAGTTCAAAGTTTAACTAAGACATTGAACATAGACCATATTCAGTTTGTTTTTGGTACATGTTCAAGTTGTTGTCCATGAAAACTTTCAATGTGAACATATTCCATTTGCTGATCTTTAATCATTTTATCTAACATGGACTGAAAGATAGGAAATGTTTTTGTGGCACTGTGGTTCCTGACATGACAGATGAAGTATCAGTTGCTGTGTGTGGCAGCCTAACCTACAACTGTCAACAAGTTGCTATTGGTAAAGTGTAGATCAGCTGTACGTGATCAGCTAGTCCTTGGTAGATTTCTGCCAATTTCATTTTTTAATTGGTTATAAATTGTGTCATTGAAACCCCCATTCTATGACACGATATTGAGTTTTCCACTGAAAATAGATTTTCCTGTTGCCATCCCGGTGTCAGGTTGAACCAGTAACGTTTTCGAAACAGCATTATTCTTTCCTAGGGATTTGTGCATCCTCAGTAATTTCAAACATGCGTTTATGTGACCAAGCATGGGTACAAAGTGGGACAGTCTCTTCAGTCAACTTCTTTCAAGGGATTTTGCTGTGTCTTTGTTTTTATTTCGAGACATTAAAAGGATTCACTTGTCTGACAATCTTACAAGACAAGTTGCTATTGATCTCGAAGAGTAAAACATCAGATACCTATGCCCTGATCACACGATATGAGTGGTTGGACACCTTGTCTGAGACAAAGTACATTGTTAAGCACCTTAGAAGTTTGGAAAACAGGAATTCCTTTGAAAAAGATGACAGGATGTGTATTGGTTCTTTACTTCGAATTTGTAGTCTCAGGCGTGACATATAAACAAATCTTATTTTCACCATACCATGACTCTTTCCTTGGTGTTAGCACATATTCTTCTGTACCCAAGTTGTATTATATCTGATAAAGTATGGACGTGCAGTGGGACATTTTTTAATCAACTTTGAACATGTGTTTTCATGTGCACATTTATTGTGTGCCTTTGTTGCAATTTCGAGACATTAAAAGGATTCACTTGTCTGACAATCTTGTAAGACGAGTTGCTATTGATGTCGAAGAAGGATTCACTTGAAGGATTCAGATACCTATGCCCTGATCACACAGTGTGAGTGGTTGGACACCTTGTCTGAGACACTGAATGAGAAAATAGATGAAACTATCTGTTTTCTATAAATGAAACTGTCGGTAATGCTTCGTGAATAACAAATGTAGTGTCCTGTGAAGTAGAGTGATCTCTGAGGAGTAATATGTTAAAGATAAATACAGTAGCAACCTTAATTACAGCTGAGTGCCAACACGGCAGTGAACCTAACTCACTAAACAAGTCAAACAATTTAACTCGTTCGAAAACTACAATCAAGTACATATTTGAGGGTCTCCCTTCAGCGTGCACGCTTTGGGTTTCAACTCAATCCATAAGACAGTGACTCCTTTAACACGAACATTGGAGTCAAATAGATTACAGATATATGGAGACAACTTGCCTTTCATATCTAATAGTGGTCATAAAGAGAAAGCTGCTTGAATGCTCAGAATATCTAAATGCGAGAACTTGTTTGAATCATCTGTATCTGGTTGGTTTGCCCTGATTGCAGCTTTGAACTACAAACCAACCTAGTTGTACAGATGATTCAAACAAGTTCTCGCATTCAGATATTCTTCCATAGACATAAGAGACAGCTAATAGTATAAAATGCTGTTGCCTTACTTTCTGGGCATTGTGATGAAGTGTGTTCTACATGTATTTTGGGGCGGTCAGGTAGCCTAGTGGTTAAGGTGTTTGCTTGTCACGCCAAAGACCCTCGTTCGATTCCCCACACGGGTACAATGTGTGAAGCCCATTTCTGGTGTCCCCTGCCATGACATTTCTGGAATATTGTTAAAAGCGGCATAAAATCATACTCAGTCACTCTACATGTATTGCCTTGTTTTTCAGGTATTGCGGCCTTTCTTGCTGAGGAGGTTGAAAGATGATGTTGAGAAGCAGATGCCAAAGAAATATGAGCATGTTGTCATGTGTCGGCTGTCGAAGAGACAGAGGTTCCTCTATGATGAGTTCATGTCCCAGACAAAGTGAGTCATTGGTTGGATTATGTGCAGTGTCCATGTTAAAATGTGGCATAATATGTCATTATGAACCTGTGTTAGACCATCGACATACATGCAATTAACAGGATGTGTAACTCTGTCCGTGCAATTATCTAGAATGCTACGGTTAAGCCTCGTTTCACTCTTAAGGTTTGTCTGTATCAGATTTATCATACTTAACATTTACCAAAGTGCTCATGTTTTGTGGCTTGAACTGATGCATTATTACCCCATGCCCGTCTGCCTGTCCGCTTGAAAAAGCAGATCTTGAAAACTTTGTTATATCTACACCAGACGACTAGGGATTTACCTGGAGTCCTGTATTTGAGGGTCCCTGGGACTCGTACTCTTAATTTTCAGGGGTCCTGGACAACAAAATTGGGGTCCCAGACACTTAGATATTATTATTAACTCTTTCAACACCAGTCAACCAGAGGCATTTACTGCCATGACACTAAGTTCCCAGAGACTGTGAGGTCATAGATGAAGCCTATGTTTATGAAGGAAATTATAAGCTTGTAAAACGTTATTGCTACTACATCCCATACACCATTTAACCCATTCAACACCGCAGGCCGATTAAGCGACCAGGCAGTAGTCACGTCAAAATGAGACATAATTTTAGGAACCTCCCTGACTTATGATTCATATATTAAATCTAACACATTTCACAATGTCTGAAAACACTTATTAAATTTCAATTTATCATATATTATCAGCACAATTAAAATTATAAACTATTTTTCGCAATGTTATTGAAAACAACGATTCTCGGACACATGCTTCGGCAGCGGGTCTACAATAGCATTGTCAAAGAGCAAAGTAACGATGTTTCGAGGAATTCATTAAATAAATTGAATAAACTAATGAATAAAATCAACAACAGCATTCATAAAAGTTGTCAAACGTACATATAAAATTACTATTTCCATCTTTTTGTGCGATCATGTAATGTAAGTCAAGTTACTGACAAGTGACTTCTCGGCTCTCGCCGCCTCAATCTTCACGCTCGGACACGATGTTTAATGCGAAAATATATACATGAAGCATTTTTGTCACAGGTCATAACCTAGTACGATACGTCCAATAAGTTCCATAATTTACGTACAGGTAGCGATTTCTTGCTTAATATGTTCAGAATAGCATTATTTTACCCAAAACTTTTGTCTAAATCTAAACGTCTTCGTTTACGAGGACGGTATCCATTGCTGTAATATGATTGGCTGCCTTAGGTCACGTGTCTGATTTTGACCAATCACGACCCTTACAGCAGACTGTGGCGAAAAAGCGTCATTAGAAAACAATCTTGATCCAATAAAATCGCTTCTTACAACTGTGAAAATACTCTTGGCAAGGGTTCAGTGATATTGTTGATGTTCAGAGCTTTCGAACGATGCCCGACATCAAACGATTCCCCTCGCATGTTATGCATCTGAAGAAGCCAAAAGCGGAGGTAGTTTCCGTTGTTATGTTATGGTACCGAGCGGAAAGCCACAGATATCGGGAAATAGGCGACCATACATATTATTTACGAAATCTTTTTATAATAATTTTCTGATGACGTAAAAATGAAAATATAAAAGAAAAAGGCTCGGGCATGTTATGACATGTCACAAATGGAAAAAAATCGCCTTAGTTTTTGCTTCTTCCGTGGTTTATCTGGACGTTATAAATGTAAGCTTGCATTTTCCAAAGCTCTGAACATAAACAACATCACTGAACCCTTGCCGAGAGTATTTTCACAGTTGTAAGAAGCGATTTTATTGGATAAAAATTGGTTTCCAATGACGCTTTTTCGCTACAGTCTGCTATAAGGGTCGTGATTGGTCAAAATCAGACATGTGACCTAAGGCAACCAATCATATTACGGCAATGGATACCGTCCTCGTAAACGAAAACTTTTAGATTTAGACGGAAGTTTTGGGTAAAAATCATGCTATTTTGAACATATTAAGCAAGAAATCGCTACCTGTACATAAATTATGGAACTTTTTGGACGTATCGTGCTAGGTTATGACCTGTGACAAAAATGCTTCATGTATATATTTTCGCATTAAACATCGTGTCCGAGCATGAAGATTGAGGCGGCGAGAGCCGAGATGTCACTTGTCAGTGACTTGACTTACATTACATGATCGCACAAAAAGATGGAAATAGTAATTTTATATGTACGTTTGACAACTTTTATGAATGTTGTTGATGTTATTCATTAGTTTATTCAATTTATTTAATGAATTCCTTGAAACATCGTTACTTTGCTCTTTGACAATGTTATTGTGGACCTGCTGCCGAAGCATGTGTCCGAGAATCGTTGTTTTCAATAACATTGCGAAAAATAGTTTATAATTTTAATTCTGCTGATAATATATGATAAATTGAAATTTAATAAGTGTTTTCAGACATTGTGAAATGTGTTAGATTTAATATATGAATCATAAGTCAGGGAGGTTCCTAAAATTATGTCTCATTTTGACGTGACTACTGCCTGGTCGCTTAATCGGCCTTCGGTGTCTGGGGACTCATAACGTTGTGGCCGCCTAAGCGGCCTGCGGTGTTGAATGGGATAATATTGTTATTGTATTGTGTATCATGATCATCACATTGTTACAGTAATTAAATTGCAAATATTACCATAACCCAGCTAGTAGCAAACTCACTGATAACTTATTGTCACTTGAATGGAATTTTTACAAAAAGTATTTGGACTTTTTCTGAGTCCCTGTGGATGCGCTTATAAATTTTGTTGCGTCCATTGTCAATGTTTATGCATATAGGACGCAGGAATTCGTGTCCTGTAAATCCCTGGACCACAGTACATTTTTGTGTTGTGGTTTAGTTTGAAAATTATTTTAGAAATGCCTGCATCTCAAGTGTCACTGTTGAAAAAGATGTTTCAAACTCTTTCTTAAAGTGTCTTGCTGTGATAAGATGTTTTGTTTAGTTTCATGACATTGTTATATACGGCCAATAACAATGCATTGTTTCTGCAAGTATTGCAAACATTTTTCTAAAGTGTCTTGCTGTGATAAGATGTTTTGTTTAGTTTCATGACATTGTTATATATGGCCAATACCAAAGACAGTTGCAACGATTGTACCTGATCTGTAGCCCTGGCCAGATATAGACTTAAGCATGTCAAGAGAACATACTGTTGTGTTTTCAAATGTCAAATGTTTAAACATTCCACAAGCAAACTGAAGACTGGAGGAAGTCCTGTTAAAAAACCTGTCTGCAAAACATGAAAGTAATTAAGACATACCAACGTCAGTCATCACTAACACTACATGGTGTTACCGATGTACAGCAATATGCCTTTCAAATATTGCATATTGCAGTATAGTATAGGTTTTCTGTGTTCTTGAGGGCTCGGGGGAATAAATAAGTTCCATTATTAATAGGTATCTTTCAACCTAAAATCTACACTCAATTCCCTTCACAAATGATGTACTCGCGAATGTGCCTTCAGTAACCCATGCTTGTCGTAAGAGGCGACTAACAGGATTGGGTGGTCATGCTAGCTGACTTGGTTGACATATGTCATCAGCTTCCTATTGCACAGATCGATGCTCATGCTGTTGATCACTGGATTGTCTGGTCCAGACTCGATTATTTACAGACCGCCGCCATATAGCTAGAATATTGCTGAGTGCGGCGTAAAACTAAACACACTCACTCATAAATGTTTCAAGTAATTGGTAGACAAATAGTGTCAACATGCAAGTGATTATGCTCGTGTTTGGGTGCATTTGTGGTGTATGTATCAGTGTCAATCACTGTCAAGCATTTAAGCTACCAATATGTTTAAGTGTGTATACATGTATCACAATATATTGCATTGAATTGTTTTTAACATCTGATGATATTGATACAAGATACATTTTGTTTTTTTCCAGAACGAGGGAGACACTTTCCCAAGGCCACTTCATGAGTGTGATAAATGTTCTGATGCAACTGAGGAAGGTGTGCAACCATCCAAACCTCTTTGATCCAAGACCAATAATTTCACCATTCCAAATGAGAGGAATTGCATACACAACATCCTCATTAGCTGCAAGAGCCTTGGAATACGACCCATTCAAGGTGAGTCTTCTCATACAGGTCTCAATTTCCATTTTTCTTGTGTTTAAATAATTCCAATTTATAACCCAACTCTCATTCTTGTGTATTCAGGGGTTGAAGTTAATCATGATGGTGAAAGGGGCCTTGGAATAACCCAATGTTCCGTTCAAAATAGGTTGGGTTGTCAGGATTAATGATAAGATGCTGATGATACCAGTAACTGGATTGTGTCATCACTTCCTTACAAGCAGCTCTATACATAACTGCAGACATTGCTGAGTGCTCCATCAAATAACACACAAAAACAAATAGAATTGCCAAAATAAGGATTTCCCTAAGCTCACAAACCACAATGGCATTCTATTGTCATATGTGGACTTTCTAACTGGGATAGAGAAAACAGTCTATTTAAAACTCATATGCTGAGGTAATCCCAGCATATGATTCCTGTCATAGACAATATTTACCATTATTATCTGTGAAAGTCATTTATTCAGTAGAGCTACTGTAACATTATTGCTTGATGTTCTATAAGTAGATGGGTGGTCTCAGGGGTGGAAATAACTTTAAAATTGCTAGTGTACTCCGGAACAGTGGCACATGTAAAATCACTTGCCCTGATAATTTTTCCACTATACCGGCCTTTTCTTGTTGATTTTTTAAAATAAACAACATAATAACATTGGAAAGTCAACTGGACACCAGTACAGTGTGATATACAAATTTACTTGCCCGACAGAAAAAAACGCTGGACTCGGACGTCGGGCAATGGGTTATTTCCACCCCTGGGTCTGGTGCCCAGATGGTGTAGCATTTGCTTTGTCTATGGATACACTCCAGGGGTTCATCTTCCCACATGAAGCAGTGTGTAGAACTCCTCATTGATGTCTCCTGTTGCCGTGTTGGCTACAGGACCGCCTTCGCAGAAACACCATGTTCAGAATTTAAAGATTCCATGTCATTAAACGCAACGTTATGGATTGTTACCAAATCAGTGACTAAAAGAAGCCATTGTCATACTTCTGGAATATTGCTGAGTACACCAACAAATATAACCTCCGGTTGAAAGTTACAAAAGTCCCTTTGACGCATCCTAAAGTAGTACTATTTACTGCATCCACAGCACCTTGCTTAAACACATCATTTCGTGTCACTCCACGATGTTTCCTATCTCCAGTTAGGATTTTGAGGATCTCCAGGCTTGATTCTTGTTCTTTTGATCAAGAACATACAAAAGAGTAGTTACATAGGATATCTGGAAGCGTGATCACCAGGGAAGAATCGCATTGTTGATCAGCTAATTCACATATTTTCAGGCTACTATAAATGGCTGAATACAGCTGAGTGCATTGTTAAACAACTGACTGCTCAGATATTATTCTCATCTTCCTTGGGTGTGTGCCTTCCATGTTCATTCTTTATATTGAAGGTCTCTGACTACAGCATAAGCTGCCATTCTTGTGATAAAATTCATTAAAAATATCAGCTACTTTTGATTTTTCTACTCTTTGAAATAAGACACCCTATAATGCTATCTTTATCAGGATGTTGATCTGCGGTCGCTGTACCCGAGTCTGGCGGAGATGGAGCTCGACCTTCCTGCTTTCATCGCCCACAGAGTGAAAAAACTGCAAACACCACGGCGACTGATAGTGGAGATTGACGACCAACCCGACCCACCGCCCAGACTCAAACCTGGGAAACTGAAGCCTCTCACCTTCAGAAGTGTCTCACCAGCAACACCTCAGGTGAGCACACTAAACATCAACAGATGTCTGCTCCGTCAAATGTTTCCTTAAAATCTCCAAGTTTGGTAGGTGTTAGCAGACGGTCTGTGTTCCTGGTTTAAATTGTTCTTGGATTGTGCTGTTTAGGAATTTGGTTTTTCAATCTGTCTGTGTACAGTATTAATGCATGTTGTTTGTCCAAGTGTTATCAATTTCAAAGAGGACAGGTGAAAATTCCTTGTGGAATACTTTTTTTATTGGTAGCACAGCTGATAAGTAGTATATAATCTAAGAGAAAATAACAATTGACAACTAACCCTTGGCTCAATTGAATATGCTGGATAGTATAAATTTGTAAACTTCTTCCTTTTTCTTTTTTTTATATTAAATTGAGGGGTAGCCTAGTGGTTTAAGTGTTCGCTTATTACATCGAAGACCTGGGTTCGATTCCCCACATGGGTGCAGTGTGTGAAGCCCATTTCTGGCCTTTGCTGGAATGTTGCTAAAAGTGGCGTAAAACTAAACCCACTCACTCAATCTATTTCATGGTAGCTGCATTGTATTAACTTTCATCTTGCAGTCTGGTCGCTCTTCTCCCTTGGTGCCAATCAGCCAGGCGAGATCTGCTTCTCCAGTACAATTGGTGCGGACAGTAGTGCGCAGTTCGACACCAAGTCAGATCCTGCATCCAACTCCAGTGCAAACATCTCAAGGTTTGTGCTAAATGAATTCTGAATGTCAAATACTTTGTTCATGTTACTTGTGCTAATTCTGTTTGATGTAGGGGTTACTGGTCCAAATTTCGATGACATGTTGACTTTGTTTAATCAGTTGTATTTCTGTGACTTGCAGGTGCTGTTCCCGATTAAACTTGGCATTGTAAGCCAGGCTCAGTCAACAGCGACCACTACAACTACAGCCCCTGTTGTGCAGTCTCTCGCTGTCTCCCAGCCCCAGTCTCAAGCCACAGCCCAGACAGTCACTATAGTCTCATCAGCAAGTGTAACTTCAGCCTCTGCCGTGCCCATGCAAGCAACAATACAGGCAAAAGTGGTGCCTCAGCAGTTATTACAAGGTAGTCTTTGACAGACACCTGAAAGTAATGCTCCTTGTTAAGAGGAACTTATCATTTCTTTTATTTCAAAGTCGGGCATGAGGTTTCAACAGCTGAATAGGTTTCCATAACCCCCCATGCAACGGTCCGTTGATCTCAATGTGTGATCTTAGTGATAGGGATTCATGGTAACATATTGCTCTTGCTATCAATCACCGATTTGCCACACACTAAACATGCTGATCTGTTCTGGCTCAAATATTGCTGACTGGGAAAAATTTATTGTTAATCACTATACCCTTCTGACTTGTGTTTTCCCATACCGTGAACTTTAGAAAGAGTGTTATAGATCTGATATCACATGCTAAGAAGGCTCTTATTAATGTTATGCCAGTTTCACAGAATTTTGGAATTTTAACCCCGAAAATATATTCTAAATTGTTTGATGCACAAATCTAACCGATTATGCTTTATGGGTCTGAAATTGGGGGATTTCAACGTCATGAATGTCTAGAGAAACTACACCTTTTAGCATGTAAAAGATTATTAAATGTACCGCAATCAACACCAACTTGTATGGTTTATGGAGAATGCGGTAGATATCCAATATATATAAATTAACAAATCAGATGTTTAAATATCGGTTAATTATCCTTGGAATGCACGAACAAAGAATCCCAAAACTAGCTTATAACATGTTTGTACATTTAGATGATAGGGGTGAGACAACATGGGCGTCTCATATTAGAAATCTTTTATTTTCCCATGGCTTTGGATTTGTGTAGCTAAATCAAACAGTTGGTAATATTAACCCTTTCAACACCGCAGGCCGAATAATCGGCCACAACGTTATGAGTCCCCAGACACCGGAGGCCGATTAATCGGCCAGGCAGTAGTCACGTCAAAATGAGACATAATTTTAGGAACCTACCTGACTTTTGATTCATATATCAAATCTATCACATTTCACAATGTCTGAAAACAATTATTAAATTTCAATTTATCATATATTATCAGCAGAATTAAAATTATAAACTATTTTTCGCAATGTTATTGAAAACAACGATTCTCGGACACATGCTTGACGGCGGGTCTACAATAAACATTGTCAAAGAGCAAAATAGCGATGTTTGAGGAAATTATTAATTAAATTGAATAACTAATGAATAAAATCAACAACAGCATTCATTAAAGTTGTCAAAGCGTACATATAAAATTACTATTTCCATCTTTTTGTGCGATCATGTAAGGCAAGTCAAGTCACTGACAGTGACATCTCGGCTCTCGCCGCCTCAATCTTCAGCTTTCGGACCACGATGTTTAATCATGCGAAAATACATACATGAAGCATTTTTGTCACAGGTCATAACCAAGCCACGATACATCCAATAAGTTCCATAATTCACATTATAGGTAGCGATTTCTTGCTTAATATGTTCAGAATACCATTATTTTACCCAAAACTTTTGTCTAAATCTAAAGGTTTTAGTTCACGAGGGCGATATCCATTGCTGTAATATGATTGGCTGCCTTAGGTCCGTGTCTGATTTTGACCAATGGCGACCCTTATAGCAGACTGTGGCGAAAAAGCGTCATTAGAAACCAATTTTATCCAATAAAATCGCTTCTTACAACTGTGAAAATACTCTTGACAAGGGTACAGTGATATTGTTGATGTTCAGAGCTTCGAACAATGCCCGACATCAAGCGATTTGCAGCATGTTATTCATCTGAAGCGAAAACGGAGGTATTTTCAGTTGTTATGTCATTTTACCGGCGGAAAGCCACAGATATCGGGAAATAGGCGACCATACATATTGTTTAAGAAATCTTTTTATAATAATTTTCTGATTACGTAAAGATGAAAATATAAAAGAAAAAGGCACGGGCATATTGTGACATGTCACAAATGGAAAAAATCGCCATAGTTTTTGCTCCTTTCGTGGTTTATCTGGACGTTATAAATGTAAGCTTGCATTTTCATTCAAATATATATTTATTTAAGTTGTAGTTGTATAAATTTAATAATATTATAAAAATAAACTTCATATTTATCAACAGTAGGATTAGATCTTTTAAATTGTGTATGGGATGTAGTAGCAATAACGTTTTACAAGCTTATAATTTCCTTCATAAACATAGGCTTCATCTATGACCTCAGAGTCTCTGGGAACTCGGTGTCATGGCAGTAAATGCCTCTGGTTGACTGGTGTTGAAAGAGTTAATCTATTTCTTAGGCAATTTCGAGAACAATCTGTTAGCATGTATTATCAAGAATGGCATTCCTATCTAGACAATAGTTCAAGATATCAGTTGTATAGATCACATAAGAGCTTAATTCAACCAGAACTATATCTATCTGTATTGACATCTAGAAATATCACTCACATTTGTCAATTTTCAATTGGGCTTGTTAGACTTATCAGTAAATAAGGGCAGACGATTTTCAATAGAGAGACGTTTAAGGATATGTCCATTATGTAACTCGGCTATAGAAGATGATATTCACTTCGCTTTTGTATGCCCACATTATGCTGATTTAAGAAAAATATATATCCCAAATAATTACCTGTTAAAATATCCTTCATCTGCCTTTGCTTCCATTCTATCGTCCAAAAATGAAAATGTAATACGTAATCTTGCGCTTTATGTAAAACATGCTGTTATCCTTAGAAGCAATATCTTATCTGAACTATAATTTCTTTTGTAAAATGTCTGTAACATGTGCTGTATATATACTTGTATTACTTGTATATACAATAAATATCTTTGACTTTGACTTGACAAAATAATAAGTCTTTTGAAAGCACATATCAGGTGACAGACTAAGTTTTACGATGTTTATTGAGCTGTTTCCATGCTTCACTTGTGTATCGATGCTTGCAGGCGTGTTCCACTCAAGTTCTTCATCTGTGATACCTTCTCAGCCCATTACTGTTCAGATTCAGCAAACAGAACAGGGTACCAGACTGATGATACCCACCGGCCAGCTGTCGCAGTTGCCAGGTATGTCAATCTATACACAGTATGGTGCATAGTACTGCTTGACACATGTCCAGTGTCCGACAAATGTTTACGGTATACTTTTGACAAGTAGAAGTTTCATTTAATTGTTGACAGAAAAACTCAATCGTTTTCTGTGTATGTGTAAATATTGCAAGCTCATTTATTAGATTGTTATCATACTGAAAGCATAGACAGTTCCTCGCAGCATTGATCACTGGAGTGGATGGTTAGGCATATTGCCAAATGCAGCTTTTGAAATAAAGAAACGGGGCGGTGGGGTAGCCTAGTGGTTAAAGTGTTCGCTTGTCATGCTGCGGACCCGGGTTCGATTCACCAAATGGGTACAATGTGTGAAGCTCATTTCTAGTGTCCCCTGCTGTGATATTGCTGGAATATTGCAAAAAAGCGGCGTAAAACCATTCTCATTCACTCACTTGAAATAAAGAAACATTACACCATGCCATGAATCTGTTTCAGCCGGACTCATCCAAATAGTTCAGACATCGTCTGGTCAGCAGTTAATAGCCACGTCCAGCCCTGCTGCTCCCATACAGCCTGTGATACCTGTACAAAATGTTGTGTCTACTGCTTCCTCGTCCACTGCCACTTCATCCTCCACTGCAGCAGCCACCACCTCTACCACCTCCTCCTCTATTGGTATATATGTCTCACAACAACCTTTACTCAGTCTTGTCACTTCTTGGACAAAGAAATAATTTGTATATTTGTTAGAGGGGCAGTGGGGTAGCCTAGTGGTTAAAGCATCCGCTCGTCACGCCGAAGACCCGGGTTCGATGCCCCACATGGGCACAATGTGTTAAGCCCATTTCTGGTGTCCCCCGCCGTGATATTGCTTGACTATTGCTAAAAGCGGCATAAAACTAAACTCAGTCAGTCAGTCAGTCAGTATATTTGTTAGATAAGTATGTTTTAGTTAGATGTATTTATGTCTATAAATGTCTTTCTAATGTTAAAGTATGTAGTAAGAATAAGCCTCTGAAATATTGTGTTAAAATTCAAAATGAACTTGGTATTTTTAAAAAAATCTTTGACTCTATTATGTATAGGTATTGGTAGATGTGTTTTAGTTTTGTAGATCTTCCATTTTCCCATTTTTGTTTTTGAAGATTGTAATGATAATTTGACAGTGTATCATTAAACACATAGCTGACCCAAACTCTTGATTCCAGGTCACCATGACCTGGCTGGAGTCTGCTGACTGATAAAACAGTGAATCAGTGTTGTAAATCGACATGTGTCTCAATCTCATGCAACTTTCTTTTCAGTCAATGGCCCGGTCCCCAGCATTAAATGTTGCTTCTTCGTTGACAGCCAGCTCCCCTATGTCAGCTAATACGACAGTTACACCAACCGTTACTCAAGTGAAGAGTGTGCCTGCCGTACAGCTGCCATCCGGTAGCATCCTCTCAGCTCAGAAACCCATCATGAGGGTCACCCCAATGGCCGTCAGCTCAGAGGGTATGCCTTTCACAATAAGAGCTATCACGCCCGTCACAACCATCTCTTCCAGTACCGCTTCCACGGCAACAGTTACAAAAGGTTTGTGAAGACAGTCATGTAGTTTGGCTGAAATGATCCCTTGAAGTCACCATCAGATCTATTATTTAGGAGAGAATCTTGTTCATCTTCATGTTTACCCATGTACTGCCCTGTGTAGTGTTTTGTTGTAAAATTGATTTTTATATTTATTAAGCTGTACAAATTGGTTGAAAAGATTCACTGTCTGTCACGAAAGAAATAATGGCTATTTAGACAGATTCTGACCATTCCTAACAATACCAAATATTTTGACTTTGAGATAAGAATATTGTGCTTCCTGCCATCACTCAATGTGAGAAGTGGAGAACACCAGATTTGTTTAAGAAAAGAAAGATTTAAGGATGTCAACTACTTCATTGTGAATAACACTATGAAGCATACACTCCGAAACGTTGTTATTCACAATAAAGAAGTTGATGTCCATAAATCTTTCTTTTCTTATGTATTCCACTTCTAAATGCCCTTCAAAGATTTGACCAGGTTTGTACATTAATCTTCATGCTCTCTTTTCATTTAGTTGTCCCCAGTACTAATGTACGGCCTTCAGCCACTGTGGCTCAGGTCAGTGTGGTCGCCAGCAAACCTTCCGATTCCATAGCCCCAGTTGTTATGGCAACAAAAAGTGTTCCAGCTGATGACCAACGGGAGCGGAGGCTGAAAGCAGAAAGAGCAGAGGAAAAATCTGAATTGTTTTTGGTAAGTGAAAGCTACAAGGGTCGAAGTGATCTTGGCACTGACAGTATAATTTGTGTTCAATCAAACCCAGTCCTTCGAAGATCCTTCCTAGTCCGGGTCCTCAAGAATGTGTCCAATGCACCATCAGGGAATACATAGTTAAGACTGCAAGTCCATTAGGGCTAGGACGATACACTATGTCCCAATACGATACATGTCGCGATATTTTACCTGCGATATGATACGTATCACAATACATACATCTTGAAAGAATGACATGGTATCAAGATTTAAAATGATTTATTTCAAGGTATTTCTGTTTAACAATAACACTATTGTAATAAACAAACAAGTAACTCTGTCATACTTGCATATTTTCTCTAAATAAGTACTGTTAAATGTTTAAGATAATACTGTTTTGAAAAAAAGTTGTGTATGGATACACCAGTCCACGATACGATAGCTGTATCAAACTTAAATATATCACGATGCATCGATGAATCGTCCCAGCCCTAAAGTCCATCAATTCAGGATTAGTGACAATTGAGAAACAAAGATGTCCCTGAAAATCCATCACAACGCTTGAACTTCTGGCTTAGAATTGGTCCTCAGCAACCTATGCTTGTCGTAAATAGCTTCAGCAACCCATGCTTGTCATAAATGGCAACTAATGGGTCAGGTTTGCTGACTCGGTTGACACATGGCATTGTATGCCAATTGCGTAAATTTATGCTCATGATGTTGATCACTGGATTGTGTGGTCTAGACTCGATTATTTACAGACAGCCACCATAAAGCTGGAATATTGCTGAGTGCTGCAACAAATAAACATCCAAAGCACAAGTTCAAAAGGAGCTACAGGCTAGTTCGGTTTTCACAATGGTGTCTGCTGCATGACATATTATAGGAGATTTATTTAGAGAAGGTATTCTTTCATTCACAATTCTAAAGATTGAACACTGGAAATATTGGTATTATGCTCACACATTCAGTAATCCTCAAGTTGTGTTTTATGATCTGTTGTCAAACCTTCTTTTTCCTTTTGTAGCGGAGTCTGAGGGTAAAGAAACACGAAAGACGGAAAAACAAGCTGGAATATATTTCAAATATGAATAAGAAACATTGTGAGATGAAGCCAGTGTATGGACAAGATTTGTGTGAGGCAGTGGATGTGACCCAATCTTTATCAAGGACCCGTGTTGTTGACAATCTGTGGCATGGGCTTGGTTATGTACAGTGTTTGTGTGCTCATCATTGTCAGAATCCAGATCACCCAGACTTTTACTGGCAACAGTCGGATATATTCAAGGAATTAATTCACACTCCAGAACAGTATTTACAGGAATTGAGGGACATTCTCTCTCGGTGAGTCCAGTCTTGTGAATTATACAGAAAGATTGGGATGATACAGAGTCAAGAAATCAGCAGTATTAGAAGAAACTGTTCCTGATTTCATGAGACTTATTGACAAGGCAACTGCTAGTTAATGAGATATCTAGTCATGTTACAATACCACTTGTCTGAAAGAGTCTCGGGATAGTTTTACTAAATGAATGGTGTATGTACCTGTTAAATGTGAAGAGTGAGGTAAAATATAATATGGTATGGTACTGTAAAGAAGCTAAAACGACCAAATTCATTGTTGATGTCATGCCATATGTTGATTTGTGATATGTCAGTCGGTTGGCCATTTTGTGTGAAGGTTTCATGTGGTACCTAGTGTAAAAGGTTAACATGAGTGTTAATGACGTTTCAGGTACTTGTTCGTCACTCCATCGGTGGTCGCTCCCACCATAAAGATGCATGTTTCTCATCCCTGTCCATCAGCTGAGCAAGCCAAGAAGAGAATGTCTTTCATGCTGCATCAGGAAGTCTCACCCCAAACAGCATGTCTACACAGTCTTTCAACAAAAATGATGGTCCAGTTCCCAGAGCTCAGGCTTATAGAGTATGATTGTGGTACGTTAGTTTGGCCTTGTATTTATGGTGTATGCTGGTTCTTGCGTGATTGTCATCAGTCTCTTATGCTGTGTATATTGATTCACCTGGATTGTGGGGCGGTAAGGTGGCTTAGTGTTCAAAGCGCTTGTTACTGGATATTGTTACCTTCAAGTATGGTCATAGTTTAGCCTTTTATTTCTAGGATTTTAATGTGTGGATTGGTTTGTGATTTCGAGACATTAAAAGGATTCACTTATCTGCCAATCTTGCAAGACAAGTTGCTATTGATCTCGGAAGAGTAACATCAGATACATATGCCCTGATCACACAATGTGAGTGGTTGGACACCTTGTCTGAAATATTCAGCCTAAACTATACATATCTAGTTGAGCGAGTGTCCTGTCTGCGGTTTAAAGGAAGTTAGGTTTTTGTGCATGTATTGTCACCTGGAAATATCTGACATAATTTTCTTATTGTTCAGGTAAGCTCCAGACTCTGGACATACTGCTCCATCGGTTGAAATCAGGAAGTCACAGAGTCCTCATCTTCACCCAGATGACGAAGATGTTGGATGTGTTGGAGGCCTTTCTCAGCTACCATGGTCATCGATATCTCAGGCTGGATGGCACAACCAAAGTAGAACAGAGACAGGTACCCCACACTTGAAGCACATACTTGTTTGAGACTATTAGCCTTTCCATATTCCATTCTGGGCGTAGATTTTCGAAGCTCTTAGCGCTAAGATAGACGTAATTTCAGGGGTTCAAAAATGGTATCTTACTTGTCCGTGGGCTACTAGATAATTTCCACTTATGGTTTCAAACTGCAAATAAACTTGGATTTAATTTCATATCTGTTCAAAATGTAGCTATTAAATTTCGCAATGATAATAAAGCAGAGTTATCGTTTTTTTGCTATGTATCACTTTTCAATAAATAACCCTTTTAAACATTAACATCAAATACCATGTTGATTATTCTTTCATAATTACATCATCATGATTATGTCATAAAATCAGGGCAAGTGGAAAATTAGTCAGGACAAGTTACTTTCTTAAAGTCACTTGCCCTGTGGCAAGTGGCTATTTATAAAAAAAATTGAACCCCTGCGTAATTTAATGTTAATGTATGGCACTTACCACTATCTTAGTGCTAAGATCTAGAAAATCTAGGCCGAGTACACTAAATGCACTCTTAAGGTTTTCCTGTACTCCTGTATTGAAAAAATGAGTTCGTACTCCTGCTGTTGAAAACTTATCTGGAGCCGTGGTGCAGTTTTCAGCATTGAGTACCACCTCCTCTGAGCATATCCCAGCTCCATGTATATTATTGTCAGGCAGTCATAGGAAACCCCTGCGATGTGGCTGACCACATGACTCCCTACTGAAGTCATTCTCGTTCTTGTCACTGTGGAGTAAAGACGACCTGCTTAAGATAGAGAATTTGCCATCATATAATCAGATTTGTGTTGATTTAGTACATTTTGTGATTATTTTGTGAAGAGTAAAACCGAGATTTGATGAAAAGATGACATGTGTTTGGTCTCACTCTTGAACAAATACTTCAGCAGCACCCAGCTTGTCTTCACAACAGACTTGGAGAAATATGCTTCTAACAAATCATTTTCTGACTGGTTGACAGGCATTAATGGATCGGTTCAACATGGATCGTCGTATTTTCTGCTTCATCCTGTCAACAAGGTCTGGCGGCATTGGCGTCAATCTGACAGGGGCAGATACTGTGATATTTTACGACAGTGACTGGAACCCAACCATGGATGCCCAGGCTCAGGACAGATGCCATCGGATCGGTCAGACCAGGGATGCCATACGGACTCAGGCTAGCTATTCAGAAGCGTTAAGTAGCCCTAGGATGCCCATTCTTAACACTTTGGCTACAATCGAAGTTAAGAATACTTAGAGCAAGGCTAGCTATTTGATGGAACTTTGTACTCGCGTTCGGGTCACCATCTTACGTTCACATTGGTCTTCAGTTTGTCAGCACTTGGCCTGGAGACACTCCACTATAGTAGTGACCCGTGAAGATCCGGGGTTAGAATATTGGCCTTCAGTAACCCATGCTTGTAAGAGGTGACTAACAGGATCGGGTGGTCAGGCTCACTGGCTTGGCTGACACATGTCATTGTATTCCAATTGTGTAGAACGATGCTCATGAAGTTGATCAGTGGATTGTCTGCTCCAGACTCGATTATTTACAGACTGCCGACATTTTGCTGAGTGCGGCGTTAAGCAACAAACCATTATAGTAGTTGCGGTAGCAGTTTGTGTGAAAACATGGATGAATTGTTTTCTTTTATTGCTCAGTTTTAAGACGCAATGATTTGTTATTAATAATAATGTTGGTATCATTAAGGGAGCTCAAGCGGTATTTTTAGCACTCTGTTCTACCACACTTTCCTTCTGAGACTGTAGATATATAATGCCATGTTTATCTGTGATTGACATTTCACTGTACTTTCCTCTTGTAGACTCATCAGTGAGAGAACCATTGAGGAGAACATTCTCAAGAAAGCAAATCAAAAGAGGTTATTAGGTGATCTGGCTATTGAGGGAGGCAACTTCACCACTGCATTCTTCAAGGAGGTAAGCAGTGCTCTCTACCTCGGCTTACAACTGGTACCATCTATGCTTGTTTGAGAGGCGTCGTATGAATCCAAGTGTTGTCAAGCTCAGTGACTTGTTGGGGCTGACGACCAGGGTTTGATTCCCTTCGTGTTTGCAATATGTGAAGCCCATTTCTGGTGTATCCCGCCGTGATAGTGCTGGAATATTGTTGAAGGCAATGTAAAATCTGACACCCTCATCACTAGGGCTGCACAATATAACCGATACATGAAGACATGAAAACGATACGTATTGCAACATGCTGATCCAAAAACAGTATTTTGACTTGCATTCTGAAAACTTCATAACACTCGGAAGTCTTCGGATATTTCCTTGTTTCATTTGTGCCAAATATTATTTACATTTAATTTTGTCATCTTTAAATGTTTTTATTAAAGCTTAATCAAGTGATTTTGTTGTGTTCATACTTTATAAATCAAGCATTAACTTGATTATAAGTAGTTTTTTGTTTAAAAATACTTCTTGCAATATATTGCAATACATATCACAGTATATGCTTTAACATCGCAATATATCACAATATGAAAATTCTCTGCAATACTCACCCCTACTCATCACTGTGTGACTTGGTTTGGGTGTCTTCATACCACTGATGGAGAGGATCAGTGCTTATGATATCTTGTGATTGTCACTGTTAGCTGAACTCTCCCTTAATGGGGTGTAATACAACAAACTGTCCCTGGAGGTGCTACTTGTCAAGTGTCTTGTGTAAGGTTACTACTATAGAAACACATTGATGTCAGGATGTTCACCTCCAGAGTCATGCAAGGAATACTCTCTGTTGGTATGTCGCTGAGAATTGTCACAATGTAGTGTGGTGTGTAACTATATCTATATTTTCTTCATTAGACACATAATAACAATTGCTTGGCTAACAAATATAATGACATAGAATCAGATGCAAAATTTTACTTTCTTTGCAGCACACAATCAAGGAACTGTTTGAGGAACCGTCTGGTCTTGACGCACTAGCCAAGGAGAAACAAGCCCAGGCTGCCATGAAACAAGTGAAGGAACTTCATAAAGAACCTCCCAAGAAACTGCCCGAAGGAGAAACAAATGTGCTGGCACAGTTTGAACAGGTGAGTAATTGCAAACATATCAGTGAAGAAGTAGCCCTTCTGGGTAGATATGCACCATGTCCTGTTGTGACATGTCCCAAGTAGCCCACACTGACCAGCTGATCAGATGATGTGGTAACTGTGTCACCTTGGACCGTCATGAACCAGTACATGTGTCATCTACCAATGAAGATCTGGGTTGGAATTGATCTTAAGCAACCAATGCTTGTCGTAAGAGGCGACTAACAGGATCGGGTGGTCCGCCTTGCTTACTTGGTTGACACATGTCATTGTATCTCAATTGCGTAGTTGTATGCTCATGCTGTTGATCACTGGATTGTCTAGTCCAGAATCAATTATTTACAGACCGCCATTATATAGCTGGAATGTTGCTGAGTTCGTCATTAAGCAACAAACATGTTAAGTTTGTTTAGATGACTTCCTATAGGTGGGAAGTTGCCAGCAGCAGCAGTTCTACACTCAAATGAAACAGCATGTCGTTTCTTATAACCAATCAGAAAATCTTGCTCTTTCCTGTTCAAGCTTTATACCAAATTATCCCCAAGGGAATAAATACTGAACAAAACAAATAAGGGTACATAAATGATCTTTTGCAGTGTAAATGGTTCAAAAGATTGTGAATCAAAAATGAATTTCGCATGTTAAAATATTTTATTATGCATGGTTTGGTTCAGTATATAGAGTTCGTTGTTGGAGATGAGCTGAAAAAGAAGAAAGGATATGGCCCACTCATTCTCCTACTTGATTGTGTTTCAGGCTCTGTGCAAGGCGGAAGATGAGACGGATGCTATTGCGGTGAAGCTTGTGAAAGCAGAACAAAAGGCAGAACTGGCCGAGTTTGATGAAACCATTCCTTGGGATGAGAAAGAGGCTGAATCTAAGAAAGATGATGAGGTTTCTAAGGTTGAGCTGGAGCTGGCACAGCTGGACAAGGAGGTAATTCTAAATGTTGAAGTTAGCTGGACAAGGAGGTAATTCTAAATGTTGAAGTTAGCTGGACAAGGAAGTAATTATAAATGTTGAAGTTAGGTGGACAAGGAGGTAATTCTAAATGTTGAAGTTAGCTGGACAAGGAGGTAATTCTAAATGTTGAAGTTAGGTGGACAAGGAGGTAATTCTAAATGTTGAAGTTAGGTGGACAAGGAGGTAATTCTAAATGTTGAAGTTAGGTGGACTAGGAGGTAATTCTAAATGTTGAAGTTAGCTGGACAAGGAGGTAATTCTAAATGTTGAAGTTAGGTGGACAAGGAGGTAATTCTAAATGTTGAAGTTAGGTGGACAAGGAGGTAATTCTAAATGTTGAAGTTAGCTGGACAAGGAGGTAATTCTAAATGTTGAAGTTAGGTGGACAAGGAGGTAATTCTAAATGTTGAAGTTAGCTGGACAAGGAGGTAATTCTAAATGTTGAAGTTAGGTGGACAAGGAGGTAATTCTAAATGTTGAAGTTAGGTGCGGTGTAAATGTCCCAGATGGACAAGGAGGTAATTCTAAATGTTGAAGTTAGGTGGACAAGGAGGTAATTCTAAATGTTGAAGTTAGGTGGACAAGGAGGTAATTCTAAATGTTGAAGTTAGGTGGACAAGGAGGTAATTCTAAATGTTGAAGTTAGGTGGACAAGGAGGTAATTCTAAATGTTGAAGTTAGGTGGACAAGGAGGTAATTCTAAATGTTGAAGTTAGCTGGACAAGGAGGTAATTCTAAATGTTGAAGTTAGGTGGACAAGGAGGTAATTCTAAATGTTGAAGTTACGGTGTAAATGTCCCAGATGGACAAGGAGGTAATTCTAAATGTTGAAGTTAGGTGGACAAGGAGGTAATTCTAAATGTTGAAGTTACGGTGTAAATGTCCCAGATGGACAAGGAGGTAATTCTAAATGTTGAAGTTAGCTGGACAAGGAGGTAATTCTAAATGTTGTAAAAGTCCCAGATGGACAAGGAGGTAATTCTAAATGTAGCTGGACAAGGAGGTAATTCTAAAGGTTGGACAGTGGACAAGGAGGTAATTCTAAATGTTGAAGTTAGCTGGACAAGGAGGTAATTCTAAATGTTGAAGTTAGGTGGACAAGGAGGTAATTCTAAATGTTGAAGTTACGGTGTAAATGTCCCAGATGGACAAGGAGGTAATTCTAAATGTTGAAGTTAGCTGGACAAGGAGGTAATTCTAAATGTTGAAGTTACGGTGTAAATGTCCCAGATGGACAAGGAGGTAATTCTAAATGTTGAAGTTATCTGGACAAGGAGGTAATTCTAAATGTTGAAGTTAGCTGGACAAGGAGGTAATTCTAAATGTTGAAGTTAGGTGGACAAGGAGGTAATTCTAAATGTTGAAGTTACGGTGTAAATGTCCCAGATGGACAAGGAGGTAATTCTAAATGTTGAAGTTACGGTGTAAATGTCCCAGATGGACAAGGAGGTAATTCTAAGTGTTGAAGTTAAGGTGTAAATGTCCCAGATGGACAAGGAGGTAATTCTAAGTGTTGAAGTTAAGGTGTAAATGTCCCAGATGGCACCATCGCTTCATTCTCTTTTTGTTGTCACTGATGAACAGATAATCTGTAATTCACTGCAACACACTGGATAATCTCCTAATATAAGTTGTACTTGGAGCTTAAGGAACTTGATAAATGACATACTCAAAGGTTTTGAACAGTTTTAGAAGTGATACATGTAAAGGTTCGATTTTTTGGATGTTCCTTCTTTATTTTGAAGAACATGATGTTTCAGAGCATATTCTTACTCTTTTATCAGGTGAATATACTCCAAAAGGTTTTGTTTCTCAGAATATTGAAGTTGACATCCATTAGCACCGAAAGCTTTGACATCCTGGAAGCTTTGATGATTTACCTGTTTTGCATTGTTTCATTCAGTAGGTGGTTGTGAATCTTCAGTAGTCATTGATGTACAATAGTCTTGCAAATAACTGTAATTGAGCGTGCCTACCTCCTTTTAGCTGACCCCTATCGAGCGGTATGCTGTTGGCGTGATGGAAGCTGAGATGGAACCAGAGACCATTGAAGAACTCATGATTGCAGAGGTACATTGTACTGTGTTTTGGGAAAGAATCCTCTATTGACTGGATACCACTGCATTTGATATTTACCCACGTTGAAACATATTTAAAAGCAATCAGATGTACAGTAATTGATTCGGTTGTCTGACTGGTGACGCGGTTGAAATTAAAAAAACTCATAATAATTAGGGGTGTTGCGATACGAGAATGTATCGATGCATTGATACATTTTTACTGACGATATGATACGCGATACATGCTTGCGTGTATCGATTCCTATTTTAAAACTTTATCGATTCAAATTTTTATGCTATATCCATCTCCTTCAAAGTCTTGATAGTAAAATTATACGAGACCGCTCCGATAAATAGATGTAGCTAGCTTTACTTAAAAAATAGGTTGGAAAGTAACAGCTTTTGTGATTGGACCAATCAGCGAGCGCGTACGTTGCCGGTAAGGTAATGCTATGAAAAGGCGCGAAAATTATGTATCGCGATACGTATCGTATCGTGACCTTAAAATCGTGATACGTATCGTATCGTGAGATTGGTGTATCATGACACCCCTAATAATAATCTAGATTGGTGCTTATAATATCAGTCACAAGTTTCTCTGGTCCACACTTACATGTTTACAATCTGCTGTAGTGTGACTGGAATATTGTTCGGTGTAGCATTACACAACCAGCAACTGACACTGCCTGGATGTGTTCCATGTAACAGTGTGGTAGCCTAGTGGATAAAGTTTTTGCTCGTCACGCCGATTCCCACATGAGTACATTGTGTGAAGTCATTTTCTGGTGTCCCCTGCTGTCCCAATATTGCTGGAATGTTGCTAAAATCAGCTTAAACCATACTCACTCAACGCATGTAACCTTTGATTGCTTATTGCAGGAGGACATCGAGAATTCCAAGAAGGAATGGGAGCTTGCTCGGCTGAAGGCGTTGAAGGAGGAGGAAGAACGCCGCCTTGAACTAGAGGAAGACGAGATGTTGTACACATACTCTCGGGATGATGCATATAACCAGGTGAAGAAAAAGAAGAAATACCGACTAAAGAAAAATTCATCTTACACTAGTGATGACCTTGATAGTTGCTCAGAGTCCAGGCCTTTAAAGAGTAGTGCAAGGTTGAACGAGGCCAAGGAGAAGGTGAAGGATGTCAGCCCTAGGTCACAGAGGTTACGGCAGAAGTCCGGTGAATTAAGACTTTCAGGAGATGAAATTATCAAACCTAATCTCAGCCCGGTGAAAGAAGTAAAGAAAGTTACCCCAAAACCAAAACCAAAACCTGGCCCTAAGAAAGACACTCCTAAAGCAACCAAGAAAGATGCAGCTAAAATTACACCTAAGGTTGCCAAGGAGCCTAAAAATACTTAAAAGTACCCCTAAAGAGCATAAAAGTACACCTAAAGAGCCTAAGACTACTCCAAAAGAGCCAAAGGAAAAAACTCCCAAAATTCCCAAACCAAAGAAAGAAGTTGTTAAGTCAGCCAAGAAAGAGGCCAAGAAAGAAATTAAGATTAATTCACTGTTGTCGCCCACATCCCTGCCCATGGCTGTTAACATAGCCGATGCATTGAAACTAAACTCCCACCCTGTTCCCAATGCCCAAACTGCCGGTGTGGTTGAGATTACAGCCGATCCAGCACGGATATCTGTAGCCACAGCACCAGCTGCCACACAGCAGGTGATCCAGCCACTCATCCAGCAGGTTGGCTCCAGGCCCATTCTCAAAGTTCCCCACCTTAGCTTCTTCACTGGCAACTACTCCAGGCACTCCCTTGACCCTTCCTACTCAAGGCAATGTAATTATCAACACACCACAAGGCAGGGCTATTGTTCCCCATAATCGGATAGTCATAACCCAGGGAAAGGCCTATGCAGCTCCCCAACCCATCAAGGTCATTGCAGGGCCTGCGCAAGGGCAAGTAATTGTGTCATCCCCTGTTGCACGGGTTATCTCCCCTGGAGGAGCAACTTTAAACTCTGTTATTTCCCAAATGCAGACTAGATTGGTTGCACCTGCCCAAACTCAGGTTTTTAATAATACCCCACGTATCAGATCCCCTATCAGTGCTAAACCGACTCCTCTTTCTCCAAAGGAGAACTCTGTGCCCCCTCCATGGTCCAATCCTAATCTTGTTATCCGTACCCGTCGAGCTTCTCTCCAAGAAGCGGCGAAACAACCTCTTCCTCAAACCAGCATCCTTGGGGGAAGGGTCAACCTTGTGTCTATAGCCCCCGCCCCTCCCACCCAACATGTCATAGCGTCACCAATACCAGGAGTTGCCTACAATATTGTCAAAACAAATAGTCTCCATGTTCCTATTCTCAGCAACAACCAAGCTGTGTCTTTGAGTAGACATCAGATTATTCAGGCTAACTTGAATCAAGCTATTCCAGGACAGAGTTTTGTCATAGTCAATCCGAAGAAGACTCGGTCAGCTTCCCAAGAGAGCAATGGCCATCCAGTGAATGAGATTCGTGACACGGGGTGATCTCCCCTTGTTACAGCTGGTGTTAGGAAATGTGTTCAGTAGGACTATACCAGTTAACCATGTTAACTGATGCTACATAATCAACTATTTGTGCATATTATATGAATGTCATTGACGATTCATATCTGACAAAGAACTTCATGGGAAAGCCTAAAAGAAACTTATATTAAGTTGGATATTTTGCAAGCCTTTGATCATGCTACCTCGATTTGTAATATAGAAGTTCCAGTACTGGGGAGTCGGTACTCGTGTACACTGTATGGTCACATCTGAAGGGAGGGGGGATTTCAATGTGGGGGTGATAACTGAACATGTCACTAAAATATCTTTGGAATTTATCATGACAGTTGCATGTGCCAGTTCCTCCTACAACTTTCTGCTCTATTTCTGTTAAAGGTGATTCATAGTTGGTGCTTGTTTGTCAAGTAGAGAAGCATCTTGGCCTAGAAGGCTGTAAAATTGATCAAACCCGAATAATGCCAAAAAAGCTACCTTCGTTTCTTCCACCCATAAATTGATGCTAGTATGATTATTTGCTCTTATGATCAAGTATTGTCCATGAAAGATTTTTATTTTTGAAAGAATGATGCTTTATCTGTTTTGTTAGCCTGAATTTTATGACTTTGGTACAATGAGTAAGTGTGTGAATCTGCTTATTCAGCGGACTGCATATTGACATAGTGCGGTTGTGAGATGTGGATGTATATAGTCATGATTCAGGAAGTGTGGCATCTGTATGAAAACAATAATGCAAAATGTCTGAGAAAATGTCAAAATAATGTTTTCTGAGAATAAAAGATTTTGTAAATGTTCCTGTGTGTGCATCTCATTTCACTCTGTTGTGCATGTGTAATACCGGCCGGGTAGCCACAGCACTGATCTGCTCAAGGTTTTTGGTGTCTCAACGAAATTCCATGAACAACTACGCCAATTAATCTGTATTCTGTGTCTCACTTATGCACTGCCAAAATTATTGTTGGGCTTTATTCTTGTTAAGTGAAATGCTGGTAACATTTGTCTAACAAATTAAAACATTAACTGAACTCTTGTTCTTTGGTAAGTCAGTTTGACATTTCTGAAAACTTTGCATTTAAAATCAAGGGAAGTTTAACTCTTAAAACTCTATATGGTTGTTACATTAATGAATATTGTATTTGGCATGTTCATGATAAGTCAAGAGAAAGCCCTTCAATTGCACGAACAGTGCTCTGTTCTAGTGCAGGTTGAGTGTAATTTGGGTTGGCCAGGCATGCGATTTCATTTGATGTTCATCCTTGATTGCTAAGACTAAAGTGATAGGCACCAAACCACCTTGTCCGCTGTGCCACTGGCCCACATTACACATGCCACAAAGTGAGATGCAGACTACACACACAACACACACCCACACTCAACTCGACTGGAAACCGTATGACATCCAAGATGAACTACATGTGAGCAGTTACCATCTACACGTGGCTGTACTTTGTTATGGCTTTATTGATAGTCACAGAAAATCTAAATTATTTGTTGAAAACAATTCTGGCTGAAAATTTGCGACTTTTGAATTCTTTAATAGCTTTCGGTTGAAAGGCAATTTTTTGGTCAATGTTTTTATGATTGTTTTTGAACACTTGGAATACCTGCACACATTAAATCCCAGCACCTAGACATTAGCAGTGAAAAATTTATCAAATCTTCGCAATGTTTCAGGGGCCGTGGAGTAGTCTAGTGGTTAAAGCGTTCGCTTGTCACGCCGAAGAACCGGGTTCGATTCCCCTCACGGGCACAATTAGTGGGCCCATTTCTGGTGTTCCCTGCCGGGATATTGCTGGAATATTGCTAAAAGCGGCATAAACCAAACTCCTTCAAATAGTGTCCACAGGTTTTTCAGATTCATGTCCGCTTTGAAGTAGTCAAGTTGCTCAAGGATCCATAATCAAAATGCATCTAGTCTTTGAAAGAGTGTCTTCTTGTTGCTCTGGGAGCCGTTTGTCACTGCTCAGGCTGCTTTAACACGAGAGTATTGCCACTGGGGCAAATTTGATCGCAGACTGATCATTGCAGTCAAATGAGCCTTTTTCAGTATTCAGAAACATTATCAAATGTAAGGTAGGATTGGTGTGTTATAAAGACCTAGCAGCAAATGTGTTTTTTGGTATGCGAGATGTTCTGAAATACCAGTTTAACATTTGTGAAAAGGTCCAGTTTTAAAGAAAATCAGCAGTGGATAGGTAGATCAAGTTGTTTCCTGTGTTTAAGAAAAAGAGAGATATATGAATGTCGAAATAATTGGATTTGAACTCATTGTGAGGGAACCACCATTCACATCTGAAATATCTCCATTGAAGAGGGTGGGTCCACACACATGGGTGGAAATGTCGGGCTGTATGTTGCTGGTACAAACTGTCCTCTTGCTCCAACATCAAAATGACAACATTCATGACAAGATTCTTAGAGATAATAGTGTAAGAGTTTTTTATGTTAGGTTCCGATCACAAGAAATGTAAGATTTCCCTCTAATTACAGGTGTATGTATCGGACTTGGGACCAGAAACGATGCCGGTGAGTTGTTTTCTATTTAGAAGACTCCATAACTGCCCACAGAACAACTGGACATAAAGCTGTTGCCACAGGGTATGAGGTGTTGGCGCTGTCCACATTGGCTACTTTGTGGAGCTATAATTTGCTATTGTCATTTGGTCATGACAGTGTATACACATTTTGTGCTCACAGAGTGAATGAACCCCAGTCCTTGCTTATCCTCATGCTGAGTGCCATTCACTGTAACAGTACGAGAGTTGGAACATTGTATAAGTGGGTTAGGGTTAAAGCTGTCTTGAAAAGGATTCCAGTGAAGGCATGTCAGCTTAAGTTTGTAGGAAGTGATGCAGGTGTTGGGTTCTTTCCACATTGGTTAAACCCATGAGCAAGGGAATGGTTCAAATAAAAGTTAGGGTAAACAGGGATTCAAACACAATCAGGTGCTCAAGGGATGTAACTCTGCAAATTGTGGTGCCATGGATGAATCCTATTGCGTGTACTGGTACATGTGGTTTGATGGTCATACGTGAACTGCTGGGACAGTTGTGATAATGTCATAGTGAAGGGGTGTCATGAAAATATGATGGTTAAAAAGCAAGGGCCTCAAATTGGATGACCAAAGTATTAAGTAGTTATTTGTTCAGATGCAAGTGTGACATATAAGCTCAAAGAACCTCTTTCAGTATTGGTATAAGTTCAGAGGGAATGATATCATGAGATAATTGTTACAGTCTCCTTGTCAGTATATAAATTGGGAGGAACAGATTAAATATTTATATAATGAGGCATTTCGTGAAGTGTTATTGTCATGATGATATGGTTATGTTTAGATTCAGTGGTAACAAAAGATTGCATACAAATATTGCTATATTGGGGTTTAATTCTGAGAAAATCCAGAGTTTCTTTCCTGCTGTTTTAAATAACTGAACTGACTGCTTTGTGAAGATGTGGGCACCACCAACACCACCAAAGGACGACAACGACGTGTACATCGACCAGACAATGTACTTCCTGTACGAGCCAGCGGTGATGACGGAGACGCAGCTCCCACCTGTGTATGTGAGGAAGGAGCACAAGAAGCCACGTATAGAGACTGTCACCAGTAAGTCGATTGTGTTGCCACTGTCGTTTAGTTACTGGGGAAAGGATGGATAGCCCAGTTGTTAAAGCATAAGCAGAGAATCATACCCGCATGGTAGAATCATACCTGCATGGGTGAAATGTGTACTTTGTGTCCCCCCCAACAATGATTTTGCTGAAGATTTAATAAAATCCAGTTAAAAGGCATGCCACAATTGGCATGTTTGATCACTTCATTATAGCAATACTGTGAAAGGTTTTGTTCTGATGTGCTGAATTGGTATTAGATTTTCATTTTGTCATGAAAACTGTTTTGAGAATTTCCCTCTCTTGCAAGCAATATTATGATTTTCATGTTTCTTGAATTTTCAACCAATTTTTCTCCCTCAGCTCGCAAACAGAAACAACGAAAAGAAGAACAGCCTCGTGTTCCACGTTCCCTGTTTGATCGGCCAACTGCTGCCTTGTTAAAGATGAGGAGAGAAGCCAAGCTGCAGAAGCTGAAGCAAGGCTTAATCAAACCCTACCGTCCAGCAGCACCCGCTGTGCCAAGCAAGCCTGTCCTCGACACTGCACCAGACCACCCAGAATGGCTCATTCATGAGGACTGGGCACTTCTTCAGGTGTGCAATAGTTACCTGCAATATTGTTATGGTGTGATGTGAGATTATGGATCATTGAAAGGCCTAGGTGTTCGGGTGATGTGTGCTATGACTGTTGTAAGGCAGCGTTAAGGAATAGAAGTTATCGTCTTAGCACTTTGATCATTTTGTAGAACTGGGCCTCCTTTCACAAAGCACTAATTTGCACATGTGCACAGCTGGCTGTCAGTATAGATCATAGAGATCCATAATTGTCAACTTGGGCGGTGGGGTAGCCTAGTGGTTAAAGCGTTCGCTCGTCATGCCGAAGACCCGGGTTCGAATCCCCACTTGGGTACAATGTGTGAAGCCCATTTCTGGTGTCCCCCGCCGTGATATTGCTGGAATATTGCTAAAAGCGGCATTCAACCAAACTCACTCACTCACTAATTGTCAACTAAATATGTTCTATTCTTCATAAAGAAGTCAACAATCAAGAAGTAACAGTCACTAGTAACCTTGAATATCATGGTTGTACATTCAAACTTTATTTCATCACATTAGTTCATGTAAGAAATTTTCTATTTTCATATTGATAATCAGTATTATTTTTTCCCTTCAACATTAACAACATTTCTAGGCAGCCATAATAGTTTGATAAATTACTTAGCTAAGGCAAAGGACACCAGTTTGAGTGTGTTTTCTTTTTTTAATGTTAGTGTTTTTTTAGTAATGGCATGTTCTATGAACTCCGTTTTTATTGGACTGAACTTGATATCTTCCAGTGATGTTTCTGTTACAGGCTGTGCAGACGTTGTTGAGTCTGCCACTCAACTTGATGGTGGTGGCCCCCGCACACATTCCAAACTGGGACCTCGTTGCCGATGTTGTCAACAGCTGCAGCCGAGTGTACCGCTCCCCCAAACAGTGTCGTAGTCGCTACGAGAACGTCATCATCCCCAGGGAGGAGGGCAGGATACTGTATGATATCAGCCCTCGGAAACAAAAGAAGACGAAGGGGATATACAAGGTAGGATATGTCAAACTCACTGATGTGCATAAATGTACATATAGAGGAGGCGCAAGATTTCTGTGTACTGTGACTGACATTCATCGCAACCAGCCAGTTTCACCAGCCTGCAAGACGATGTGAAACTTTACAAATCATTGGAAAACAGATTTGTGACAGTGTGGTCTGCTTCTCATAATACTGATCACTCGATTGTCTGGTCTGGTCCTCATTATTTAAGGGATGCAATCTTGCTTCAATAATAATGTGGTGTGTAACATTGAACATAACAAAAATAAGCAAAACAATCTTTGAAAGATAATGATTGTTGTAAATACTAGCTAAGGTGAGAGAAAATGTTAAAGTAGGAACTTATTTCCTTGCCTTCATCCAAATAAAATAGTAGCATAGACACTGAAGATTAGGTTAGTAATTTTATATGTTATAAGTGTATTTCTGTGCCTGTTATATGAAAACTTAGCGTAAATGAAAGTGCCACAGTACATAATATACTATTTACACTTTGCTAAGGATCAAATCATGGATTCAACAGAAAACTATTATGTGGGGTCAAATTTGGTTTAAATACCTAATCTTATTGTAAGCATGATCCTAGGTTTCAGTATGTTATTGCATCTTGTGGATCCCATACCTGCTATTGACATGTGTTGTTTATACTGTCAATGACTCGTTCCATTATTTGCAAAATGGTTTATTGGTGCCATGAAAACCATTTTCATGGTTACTCATGTATCAAGTGCATAAGGTTAGATTAAAGAGGGGTTACCATATAATTATTTATCCAGTTTTAAATGGATACAATTTCAAATTATAAATCTACGTTTAAGCAAAGTTGTGAAATTTGTGATTAGTAAAGTGTGAGTAGTATAGTTGAGCTCATACGTTTATACGTTATTATTCCTTCTCCATCGAAGACTGATTATCGTGCCCTCATTCCCCAGACAAAGAACAACCGTCCAATGCGAACCAGCCAACTGTATATCCAAGACAGCAACAACTCCGTCACCATGCTGTACTCCCTCCGCTTCGACTCCGTCAAGGGCATCGCTGGCAAGAGGCCCCCGACGCTGAGACAGACCCTGGTCAACCCCACCATGAAGAACCCGAAACACGCGGCAGTGCTGCAGGAGAGTGGCATCATCTATGACACCCCTCTGACACCCCTACAGGTGGCAGCCAACAGGGCTGATCGAATTGCCAGGGAGAAGAAACAGAGCCAAGTTGCAGCTGTGAGTTCAGTTTCCTTTGTCACAAAGTTACATAGAATGTGTCCGTCACTTCAGTGTCATCAGATTCACCATATGGAGTAGTTTCTAATGATAGTCAGTCTTTGTTCATCAGGTTTAAGTCCCTAATCAATAGAAGTGTAATACCTATCACATGATTCCATATTCTGTGAACTTTGCAATGAATACTTGACATTAAAAGGATGAAAAAAATAGGACTGATCTGCTAAAATGTCTCCTGTGTATAGTGTAACCTGGCTAGTACAGTCCACAACATTCTCACCTGCTTGCATGTCACTATATCACTGCAATTACCTGGACATGATGTCAAACAACCACCTCACTTCGTCCTGAACTTTGACCTCAACCTGACACTGTGATTGTTCACTGTAGGCTGCAGCGGCGGCCGAACAGCAGCTTGCAGCACATCGAACACAGCAAGCTCAACAGCAGCAGCAACAACAGCAGCAGACCGGGACCGTGGTACAAGGCACCAGTACAACCTCAACTCCTGTGGTGCCTACAGCTCTCCAGGCCTCGCACCTTCAGCCTCTCGTCTCCGTGGCAACAGCTTCAACTAACGTCATTGTAAGCTCCTTCACTATTTTGTACCTACTGCATTTTCAACTTTTAGACTTTGAATCTCACAGAAGGAATATGTTTTTCTACCCAGTTATGTCAGCATGTATTGTCCGGTATTAAGGTTTGATGACACCTTTACGTTAACACAGATTTATCACTGATGAAGTTGCTGTCACTTATACGAGGTCCATTATCCTCAGATTAGAAATGAAAGATTTAAGGACTGTGTAGCTGGACTATAATGTTGAGCAGAAAACTGACCAACTTACTCGCAAAGATCCGGGTTAGAATTGGTCTTCAGCGACCCATGCGTGTTGTAAGAGGCGACTAATGGGATCAGGTGGTCAGAATTGCTGACTTGGTTGACACATGTCAATGTATCCCAACTGCAAATATCGATGTTCAGCGTGACGTTAGACAAGAAACAAACTCTAACCAACTTGATTGACGAGCAGTCTTGGGGAAAAGATATACCGAAAACTGAAGTTACTTTGCCCAGTAATATCTGTTCACTTATCCCCATGCAAGATTTCAATGTAATCTATCTACAAAGTAATCACCCAAATCTCTCGTGAAAGGCAGGTATCCCCCTAAATTGACATGAAATAACCTTTGGCATCACTATCACAAGATTTACTCTCGAGTGCATGTTATGAAATTACTAAACTTAACCTTCCAAAAAGAAACGTTTATGATTTCAGTGTCTTGGTTTGATTATATACTGGACAAAAATAGTTAGGGATATACGTAAATTTTGAAATTATGAATAATGATCTATTTATTCATTGTCACACTGATAAAATATCAATCATTAAAATACCAATATCCCTAAGTTATTTTGTCTAGTATATGTCTGGTCCTGTGAGCACCTTATCTCAGCTCCTGTGTTCCACCAAGGCAGTACATGTAGGATATGAATCACTCCAGGTTTCCTATCACATAAAGCTCGAATACTGTTCAAAGTATACACCAGTCTAATGGACAGACAGCATTGTGTAATGGTAAGATGTATGTTTGCTTAATCGTGATGTGAATGTTTCACATTGTAGCAGGCTGGAGCGGTGCAGAAGTTGCCAGTATCCATACCACGCACCCTCAGTGCTGGCAACATCGTTGTCAACACCCCAGCTGGAATGACTAGTACCTTCGCTGCCATCAACAAACGCATGAGTCAGGCCAATTCAACAATCGTAAGTCATTCTTCGTTTTATTCTACGGTAAATGTATGCTAGTATATCTCTTAGCATTCATCAATTTACACCTGTGGTGTATGAAGAATCTATTGTTTTAGTCATGTCGAAATCTTCGATCATGGTTTAATTTTCACAGTGTTTCTAGGCTCCATGTGTAGAATCAGTCATGCAGCTTGAATATAGCTGTGTGTGGTGCTTAACAACTGAACTCCGAAACTTGCTTTTGTCAGTCAATGTTGCTTGGGTGAAATCAGTGGATTTGCATCTAAATACTTCGCAGAATATTGTGACGTCATTGGTGACCATGATGTCTCATTTAATGGAGATCTCTCTTCCCTCTGACACAGTTTACTCTCAAGTTTGTTTTATGGCTGAAAAAGTTGTATCAAGTTCATCAATAGATTCTTTCCAGAGGTCTTTTGATACATATTTTGAATCATTGCGAGTGAAATTCTCTTCAAACAAGCTGGTAATTGTTTTTGATAACACGCAGCGATGGCTTTGAGTTTAAAACTATTATTGATGAGTATTGATATATTTGAGGATCTGTCTCGACAGAACTTGGGGCAGTGGGGTAGCCTAGTGGTTAGGCGTTCACTATTCATGCCGACAACTCTGGTTCGATTCCCACATGGGCACAATGTGTGAAGCCCATTTCTGATGTCCCCCGCAGTGATGTTGCTGGAATATTGCTAAAAGCGGCGTAAAACTAAAGTCACTCACTCTACAAAACTCACTGTCCAAGGTTTATCAACAGGCCGTGACAGGCAACCTGACCCAAGCTGTGCGGGCGCGAGCACCAGTGGCTGTCCATGAGATAACAACTGTGACGACACAGCCTGGCCAGGTGGCTGCAGGTGTCCCAACAGCTACAGCAACTCTGCGGACAGCAACAGCGTCGACAAACCTTGCCCATGCCCAGCTGGCAACGCAGCGAATACTCACAGGCACCACTGTTACAGGCAAAGGTAAAGGTAATAATCTTTTATACAGGATGTCATTGTTGAGTTGCCAATGCTGTAGTTTTGTTAACCAGTTGATCGATTGGGGAACGCTCTTACCATGACAGTTTCAAAATTTGCCATGAATCCGTGAGGTTTTCACTATAGAAAAAAGAATCTATTCAACTTTAAGCTTGATCCAAATAACAACTACTGATTATGTAGTTTTTTTCAATGGAGGGTGTAGCATGGTGGTTAAAGCGTTCGCTCTTCGCACGAAGGGGCGGTGGTGTAGCATGGTGGTTAAAGCGTTCGCTCTTCGCACGAAAGACCCAGGTTTGGTTCCCCACATGGATGCAATGTGTGAAGCCCATTTCTGGTCCCAGTCTTGATATGGCATGATTATTGCTAAAGCTGTGTAAAACTAAACTCACTCACTCAATGGAGGATGACCATATGAGTGTCCCTATGGATTGAGTTGGGGTCTGAAAAACGATTTTGAGTTGAATACTTTGTGTGTTCGGGATACAGCGGTCATATAGGTGACTTCCACCAATAGACGACCTGAGATGCTAAGGGCTGTATAGATGTGTGTTCGGGATACAGCTCTCATATAGGTGACTGCCACCAGTAGACGACCTGAGATGCTAAGGGCTGTATAGATGTGTTTACCTTGTACTGTGCTTGCCCCATTACACCACCACTCTATTGCAGCCACCACGGTTCAGCAGCAGTTGAATCAATCGGCTCTGAAGAACTTCTCACAGCAGCAAATCAACATCCTGCGTCAACAGCCTTCCATCGTCCGCCCGCAGAACCCCCAGCAGACCATCAGGACACAGAAGCTCAGCATCACCGTCAGTATTGTCACATAGTTTATTATACCGTAATTGAGTATATTTTCACAGGGTGCAATTGTCGCAGAAAGTTCACACAAGACCTGTTAGCACAGTTGTTTTTTGGCACATTTCAAACACCTACGTGATGGTATCCATCACAAAGTTTTCACAACCGATAGACATGCAATGATCAAAGCTAGTCGCCATAATTGAATCATGTTTACAAAAACAATCAGAGAGGTGGGATTATACTTGTCAACATGACAACACCTGTCCCCAGGTGATTGTGATCGCAATTACTAGTATATATGCCTCTATTCCTTTATATATTGTTTTGATGTTATCTGAGAGAATAAACAAATTGCATGTTGTTCCTACTTGAGTGAGTGAGTTTACTTTTACACCACACTCAGCAATATTCCAGCTATATGGTGGCGGTCTGTAAATAGTCGAGTCTGGACCAGACAATCCAGTGATCAACATCATGAGCATCGATCTATGCAATTGGGAACCGATGACGTGTCATCCAAGTCAGCTAGCCTGACCACCCGATCCTGTTAGTCGCCTCTTACGACAAGCATGGGTTACTGAAGATCAATATTCTAACCCGAATCTTCACGTGTTGGTTCCTACTTGAGTATGTCATGACTTGACCATGAATATTTCGCTTGGTATGATTATTGACGCACAATCTTTCTGCACTAAAAGCGCGAAAAATTAACTACGATTACAGTACCTGTTAGCACCCATGTTTCAATAGGTCCCGTGGGGTTGTCTTTTATACCTAACAAGGATCCTTTGTTTAGGAATAATATTGTGTTCACAATTTGAGGTTTTTTGGTCATAGTAATTGTCAAACTATGTCAGAATATTGGCCTTGGAACCTCTGGTCTGGACAACACGTAGCCTTTCTCAAAGTTGTTGCTTGTTGTCCCACTGGTCTCTCTGTCAAAAAACTTTGTAATTTTCAGGGTGTGACAGTTTTGACTGGAATATTGCTAACTGTCACATTTTACAGCATTCACTCAAATATCACCAAGTGGTCTTTGCGTCTGCTAAAGTCATCTACACTTACATTTGAGCTCAGTGGTGAAGTACCCCATGGGAATGCTTGGTCAGCGAAGGTCCCCGTCAACCTGTACTACTTCTAAGATGTGGACATGAATTGGAATATGATTAGAAAGATCTGACAAGATATGTCTGTTTAAAGCATATCATGAAACAGCCCGTTTGATCAATGATTTATTTACAGACTGACCAAATGAGGCAACAGATCAACAAGCGTCCAAATGCATTAGTTGGACAACAGAAGCTGATCAGCACGCCACAAGCTGCTCTCCTCACGTCAGTTGCAACAGTAAGTTGAACATAGGTAGTTGTGACCATGGGTGCAGTGGGGTAGCCCAGTGGTTAAAGCATTTTGTCATCATACTGAACACCCAGGTTCAATTTCCCACATGAGCTATGAGCTGGATTATTGCTCAATGCGGTACTAAAATACAGCAGGCCATTGTCCATGGATTTGTATGTTACTTCGAAGATGGCAAGGAAGATCAAAACTTTTAGATTTGTTTTAGTATACCTAGTTTTGAGAAATTACTTGATATGGTTTAATTTATCGATATTTTCTTTTCTTTAACTTTTTGTCTTGTTTAAAGTTGGTTGAAATAGTTACAAAGGTTTTCAAATACTTAGTATGTCCTGATGACTGGTGGTTTGGTGTGTGTCCGCCATTCAGTTACAGGAACTTCTTTGTTTGTGAGAAATCACCATTTGGATTAAGTTTGTGTTTGAGCCTTGCATTATATATAATGAAAGATTAGTATTTAGATATCAAATATGTTAGATATGAATGTTATGAACATGAAAAGGGAATAATGAGGAATTGTGGTCGTGAAATGTTAAAAGGGTTTTGTTATGGATGCACTGCAAGGGCCTTCCGGTGTCATTCCATACACTAAAGAGTCCACTTTGTTATGTGTTTGAGCAGAAGCAGGGAATTTTGAAGCAGCCTACGATGAAGTTGACGGATGAACAGATGCTGGCAATTCGCAGAACGAAGACTCAGCAGGGTACAGCCGGAGCACAGGCAGGGCAGAGTCAGTTACAGCTGCAGGTCACGCAGCCTCAGGTCAGACAGGTGGGTACATGGCAGAGTCAGTTACAGCCTCAGGTCAGACAGGTGGGTACAGGGCAGAGTCGGTTACAGCCACTGGTCAGACAGGTGGGTACAGCTGCAGGATACTCAACCTAAGGTCAGACAGGTGGGTACATGGCAGAGTCGGTTACAGCCTTGGGTCAGACAGGTGGGTTCAGGGCAGAGTCTGTTACAGCCGCAGGTCATAGCCTTGGGTCAGACAGGTGGGTACAGGGCAGTCAGTTACAGCCTTGGGTCAGACAGGTGGGTTCAGGGCAGAGTCAGTTACAGCCTTGGGTCTGACAGGTGGGTACGTAAAGTAAGGACACACGCCAATCTGTTGCTTCGTGGTGATGCATCATATGTGCATGTCACCTGTACACAAAGTCCACCACTGCTAAAAGGCAGGTATTTGTTGGCATGCCCAGAGATAACATGACTTGACATCAAAGTGCACCCAACAGGTGCTTGCCTCTGAACCCATTGCACACTCAACAGGTGCCTGTCACTACACTAGATGACTCTCAGCAGGTGCTTGTCACCACTGATTTTGTTCTTAATTTTTCCCCAGTGTATATGTCACATACCAAGTTTGGTAGTTATTTTGGAAATCTGCATGTAGTCACTAATTAAAGACCAAACAATAGTCCAGAATAGTCCACAGTGACAAGGTGTACTTTGTATTGTTCCAGATCATTCAGGCCCAGGTGCAACAGGTGGCCAACCAGACAGCCACCTCACAGACCCCCGTGGCCACCCTGGTCAAGTCTGTGTCAGCACCGGCAGGCACCATACCCAGTGTTACCATCCCAGTCAGCATCAATGTCAGTGTCGGACAACACAAAGCAGGTGTCGGTAAGTGTCTTTACAGGCCCAGTGGTTCATAGGTTACTGCCAATCTATGCTTGTATTGCAAGGTGACTTAATGGTTTGGGTGCTCGGGCCTGGCGTTTTCATCAATACATTTCATGTACATGCACATTATGACGTTAAACCCGTGAAGATCCGAGTTAGAATTGATCTTCAGCAACCCATGCTTGTTGTAAGAGGCGACTAACGGGATCGAGTGGTCAGACTCGCTGACTGGGTTGACACGTCATCGTATCCCAATTGCGTAGATCGATGTTCATGTTGTTGATCCCTGGATTATCTGGTCCAGAACCGATTGTTTACAGACTGTTGCCATATAGCTGGAATATTGCTGAGTGCAGCGTATAACTGAACTCACTCACTAAGTCACTATGGCGTTAAAGAACATACAGTGGTGTCTGTCTGTTGTGACAGCATTATCAACAGTGTTACAGCCATATGTCTGTGGAGATGTCACTTGATGTTCTCTGTCAGTTTGGGAAGATATATGGTTATCATCTGTATGTTTGTAAATTGTAGCTTGTAATTATTGGACAATTTAGTTTCCAAAAGGTTTGGAAACAGTATTATCCATGATTCAGTCGTCTTGCTGCTGCTATGACTTAAGGAGCGGTGGGGTAGCCGAGTGGTTAAAGCATTCGCCCGTCATGCCAAAGACCATGGTTCGATTCCCTACATGGGTACAGTGTGTGAAGCCCATTTCTGGTGTCCCCCACCGTGATATTGCTGGAATATTGCTAAAAGCGGCGTAAAACCATTCTCACTCACTCACTGTCAAGACTTAAGGATGTAAACATTTGAGTCTCTGTGCAGCTCAACGTGCCACAGTGAGCCAGCTCCAGCAGCAGCAGCAACAGCAGAAGATGTACCTGACCCAACAGAGGAAGACTCCACAGGGCCAGAAGGTTACCAGTAAGTTGCTTCATTGTCACCACACTGTACACCTGGGTGGCACCAATGTGGTGAAACCGACACATGCATCACGTAGGGCTTCCTTTCCACAATAAACTGACACACCAAGGTGTAACTGCAGTACTGTTCAAGTCAGCTTATACCAAACTCAGTCACTCATTCTCTGTCACACGGCTTGGTGGGCTAGCCTAGTGGGTAATGCCTTTGCTAGTCATGCGAACTCCCGGGTTAGATTGCTCACATGGCACAATGTGTGAAACCCTTTCCTTGTGTCCCCTGCTGTGATATTGCTGGAATATTGCTAAAAGCAGTGTAAAACTAAACTCACTCACTCAGTGAGTGTCACAACAAGGCTGTCAGGATGTAGGGTGATCTGGTTTCTTGTTACACATACCTGTCCCCCCTGAAGCACGATCTGTTTGATCCTGTGTTTGACCGATAGTCAACTACTGTGTCTGATCAGTGTTGACCGCTGGATTACTGACAGCCTTGATGTAGAATCATGTTCGCTCACTCTCTACAGTGCATGTGATCAGTGGCAACACTTATAACTGTCTATGGTGACAATGATAGAGAATATATTTGCTGAGCTGGTTGTCAGGCATGTATGGTAAACATTGTCTCCTTACAAACCACTCTGTTCAGATCATCACATTTATTGTTTGGTTTTAGTCTTCATTTATTTATGCAGAAAAGATTGGAATTTAAATGCAGAGAGCAATTGTATTTTTTTGGTTTTGTAAAGTATGTTTTTCTTGAGGTACAAAATGAATCAAAATTTATAAACTCGGAGAACAATAATGTTCATGGAATTTTGACAATATCTTTTGCAGAGTAATACATTGGAACCTTCGAACCTTCACTATCAAGATAGATGAAGCTGGCTACACTGTTGGTAAACTTCAGTGATTTTTTTTCTGTATTTTGTTTACTCATAAAATTCTAATTATTACTTTCTCATTCATGATCTGTCGCTACTTTGAGATAAGTGACTTGTGCATTGGTTGAGAGATGTGTGTGTTTGTTTCAGCTCTGGGACAGGCGCAGGTAGCCAAGACTCAGCAGATCCCCCTGATTATCCCCCAGCAGAAGGGGGGCCTTCCGTTCACCGGTCAGCTCCTCCACCAGATCGTCAAACAGCAACAGCAGCAAGGCCAAGGGGCCACCATCCAACAGATCATAACGCATGCTTCCCAGCAACAACCTACCATCATCGCCACGGTAACACAGGGCCAGGGGACACAACCCCTGGTAGCTAAAGCTTCTGTGGGTACCCCCACTGGCCACATACAAACGTTACCTGCAGCCAGTCCCATCACGGTCACCCAAGTCACGTCGGCCACGGGACAGCATGCTCCTATAACACTGAATGTTGCAACACCAGTGTCACAGGCCACGGTTGTGAAGGCTCTTACCGGTGAGCACGCAACAGTTCAAGTACAGCAAGCTGCTTCACAGCCCAAGATAACCACCATCACCCAGAGTCTAGTGTCTCAGCAACTTCAGCAAGTTTCAACTGCACAGATTCACCAGATCCAGGCCTCAGCGTTGCAGACGTCTGCAGCAGCGTCCCAACCAGCCACCATCCAGGTGCACAGTCCCATGGTGACGCCGCAAGCCTCACCCTCCCCGGTCCCCACACAAGTAACTCAGACTATTCCACAGGCTGCTACTATTGCTACTGTGGTTACTCAGCCTCAGCAACAGGGAGTAGCAGCAGTTGGCCAGGCAGCTCAAGCCAAACCCTCACCCTATGCCATGAGAACACGCACAAGGAACTGAGTGCAACACAGCATCAGATTCTAATGTATATGCAAACAGTTCAGATTAATAGATCTCGATAAAACTCTTGTGGAACCCTTAAATAAACACAGGGAAGTTACAGCATCAGCATTTGTTCCATCAGTTCTGGGAGTTGAGACTTACAATGCAGTGCATTGATTTCTGAAACAAGTGTACAATATGGCTGTCATGCTTCCCTGGACCATGTTCATCGAAGAAAAGCACAACCATTCCATTCACGATGCTGTTGTGCCCACTCAACTATTGATTCATTCATGCACCATTAGCGTAGTGTGTTCGTTGTGTAGTAAATTCGTCCATTTATAGATCTGAAACCAATGTGCTAAGTAGCATAGATTATTGTTTTATCCTTAAAGGATATACACATCTTGTAGACTGTTCATGTTCCGATGTGTGAGTAATTGTGTGTGGTAGATTTCAGTTACGTTACAGAAACATTCAGTTACAGTTGAATTTGAACTGATTTCCATCTGTGTAAGTTTTGACGAGGTTGTGTGTTGAAATGTCTCCTAATGGTGCTGAAGTTCAGTAATGGCAGCAAATAATCTTGTGGCAGTGATACGTGGACACTGGATCTATGAACTTATGATTATGTTACTACTTAGTTGTGATGTTAATGTGACAGTTGGATGGTGTTAATTTTTCCCTGGTTGAGATGTCTGAATGAAGGCCACATTCACCACATACCAAAACAAGCATGTATTTCCCGGGTATTTACAGGTCAGCCATATGTGTGTACCTTCACAGTATGTGTCCAAGTACTGACTGTTGTCCACACCAGCTCTCCAGGACAAGTTCGATGTTGGATACATCACAACAAAGTAGAACATGTAGGGAGGCTGAGGCACAAGACTGAGATTCATACTAATTTATATAATTAATTATTCATTTTAAAACAAGTTGTTTTTGAAAGATTGTGGTGAAAAGTAACTGAACGGATGTTTGAAATTTCTCAGTGTAAGATGTTGAATTGTAATTGCTTGTAAATAAGACACAAAATAATCATTAGTGAGAAAACTGCAAAGTCAGTCACACTTGTTTACTACAAAATGAAAGTATAACACTGAAATATATTTTTGAACTTTGCTTTGGGCACATGGCCAGAATTGTTATTTCAAGCAGACAGTCTGTATGTGAAAACTCATCTCCGCCATCACATCTACAACTGAAGCAGGAACCATGCCTCAAAAAATATTTCTGGCAAAATCTCTGTGTCTAAAACAAACTTAGATGCAACCAAACGTTTAGCTATATAGTGGATTATACGTGAGCTTCAGTTTCATATGTGGATTAGGATACAACAGAGAAATAGTTGGCTCTGTTTGCAAAGGAAAATTCAGATACGGAAATTCAGACTAACAGCTTTACAAATCCAGCATACAACTGAATTACAAGTTGTCTTGCACGCACAGTTGGTCTAATGTGCCCTGAAGCTTTGTAGGGGTAATTGTGTTGTTGGAGCTGTGTATTAAGCTGTTACAGGAACACTTGTCATCAGATTATAACATGCTGCACATTGAGTAGACAATTCAGCTGACAAATTCTCAAGAACTTGTGATTTTCATGACTATCACAACTGAGATGTTCTGGATACAAATTTTGGGAATTGTTACAGAATAAATTTACTTGAATAATTCCTAGTATTTTTCTAAACCAATTAAACTTTTGAAAGCTTAAAGAGAATCATGAATACTTACAGATCAGTGCTATAATTGGTTCCTCTGCAATATATCTGTGTCGGTGGCGTTGCTCAAGTTGGTCAATACATGCCACAAAATGTTGGGTGGTTTTCAGTGAATTTTAGTTGTAAATGTTAAATGTTGTGTTTTTGTTGAATATTCATTGTCATTGTACAAAACTCATAAACTTCACAAAAGATTGTAAATTTCTGACATTGATGTTGTACCCAGTGTAATTATTGTATGTGATGTGTTGTCACCCCTCGTGTGTAGAAACCTCCACATCTACATCTAATGTATGTGAATCTGGGTTGTATGTCTAACCATCACCTACCAAATACTCCGCCTACAATCATAGCGTTTAATATTCTCACTGGTAATAGTTTTCCTCAACCAAAGGCCCTATCACTGTTGCTAATTACCTTCAGTCTCTTCCCAAGAGACCTATGAAGATCCGGGTTAGAATATTGATTTTCAGTAACTCATGCATGTTGTAAGAGGCGACTAACGGGATCAGTTGGTCAGGCTCGCTGACTTGGTTGACACATGTCATTGGTTCCCAATTGCGTAGATCAATGCTCATGTTGTTGGTCACTGTATTGTCTGGTCCAGACTCGATTGTTTACAGACCGCCGCCATATAGCTGGAATATTGCTGAGTGCAGGGTAAAACTAAACTCACTATCTTTTCCACAGAGTTCCCCAAAGCACCAATTGAGTTTTATAAGATACTATTGTTTTTAAAAGTTTTAAGAAATTGCATTAAATTGATTACAGTGTCACTGATGCTGATGTTGGTTGCACAGAAATGTCTGTCGTTATCAATCTTGCTGTAAATTACCAACTGTACATTTTGTGTTCTTGGAAGCGATAATGATTTGATGGTTGTGTGTGAGCCAGCAATACCTGTGTTGTTTGCCTGTCAGTTTTGACCCCACTAACAGGTCACTCTGGCACCATACAAATATTTGCCACAAGTATGTGGCCATCTTACAAGGGGAACATTGTATATTTTGGCCTGTCAGGCGGCAGGGACATTAGTTATGTATATTAAGAGTGAACTGGTGAGGAGAGCAGCATGTGTACCATAGTCCAGTACGTGTTAAGGCTGATGTAATAATTGTACAGAGAAAACTATCATGTCTGTATTGTTTTATAAAAGTGCTTGTTGCAAATCAATTTGAAAATAAATTGTTGAAACTTGATTTGTATTTATTATTGTGGACAGATTGGTTGACAGCCCTCTTCACAGGGTGGAAGCGCGCTGTCCACACGAAATGTGGAGTTGCCCGCAAAGCAACTCCATTTCCTTGCTGGATAGTGAAAGAAGGACATGTAGTGCAAGAGTAAAGGTGGGTTTTTCCTCGCATTCATTATTTTGCAAGTATATCAGGTTTTGCCATTTGGCAGAAAGATCTTGAAAGTTACAGATCTTTCTGTAATTGCTTGACACCCTCTATATTTATTGCAATTGCACGTTAAGCGAGGGCACCCTCCTGAGTATCGAAACAAGATCGCGGAAAATGATCGTTTCAACACGAAATATGACATCCTAAACAGCAGACAAACCATTTTTGGCCGTCAATTCTTAGATATAGTGATTTTAGGTCTTCTTTCGCAGTTTATGCTTTAATGCGTCAGTATTTTTTTCAATTATCGTCGAAAAATCAATCTGTACATTTTATGTGGAGTTGTTCACGTTTAGCAAAGCTAGTGTCCATTGCGTTGTGATTTTACTGTCCAGGAGTTGACAGTTTATAGTTTTAACCGTCAGGTGATCAAACGTTATTCTAGAGATATTTGTTGTGAAGAAGAATGTTTTGTTACTGCCAACCTGGCGTATTTATTATGATTTTTTATCTTCAAGTACGATTGTACACCATTGCAGTTTGTGCCCTGTCTGGGATTTATTGGATGCAAACCTATAAAAACACAAGTTTTAAACTTATCCTATCTCACGATTTGCACTTCTCTCTCTTGCTTCGACGCTGAGTAGAACGAATGAGAACTTTTCCTGTAGGCCTCTCTTGTCCATACACCCGTGTTCCCCAGGCTGCTCTCTTTATAGGACGGGTCCCTATAGCTAGTCCCTGGCTAAGCGTGCAGCACGTTCCCCTGTCTACCCACGTGACTACCTCAGAGTGATCATTCTTCTTGTCGCGCCACTGTGTGGACGTATTGTGAGAGTTCTCAGTTTTCCTCAAAAGTTAACATGAGAATATATCATGGGTAGTTAACCCAAAGTAGCGTAATTTTGCGCACACTGTAACAATATTTTCTTCCTCGGATCCCCACTTGTGATGTGTGGGTTGTATTGACCTGTGTTCCTGAAGCAAGTGTTGTCGGGAATGTGCTCCCTTATCAAGGACGTTTTTAGAGCATATAGACATGCTTGCTCCCGTTGGCTGGCAGGCAGAGCTCGTTACACTTCAACAGTTGAACCCGACAAAACCCCGCTTTCAACAACCAGTATTAACTGCTCGTCATTTGGAGATTGCCATGTCGGAAGGTGATGATTTTATTGGCGCATCATCAGATTCATACTCGTTCCGCCTCATCGAACCGCACTGTGTTGCCAGCCGACTCACACAGCCGATCTACATCGTCAAATCGCCGAACAGATTAACCACACTGAATCGATTCGCCACACCGAATGGATTCACCAGGCTGAACCGTTTCGCCAAGGCGTATTGGATCACGACATCGACTTAATTTGCCATATATAAGACTGTTTCTTATCGCCGAAACGGTTAAGATCATCGGTTAGATTCATCGCACTGAAACGGTTCGCCTCGCCATAACGGCTTTCTTCACCGAAACGATTCACCTCGGCCGGAACATTTCACCTCACCGGTTCATCTGACTGGTTCAGCTGAGATCATTTAAATGTTCCGGATTACCAAACTGATCCAGATCACAGTCACAATCAAGATCACATCAACGTTCCGGCTCACCATTCTGTATCAGACTGAACTGATTTACTCACCCGAATCGTCCTGTTTCACCAGGCCGAACTGCTTCATATCACTGAATCGTCAGCATTCATCGAACTGTCAGCAGTCGTCAATAATCTGTTCCTCGGACCTTGCCTACCAATTGAGTTGATTCAGCGAATTCGGCGATTCACCACACGTGTTATTTCCAACACGGCGCATCTTACCAGCCTCCCAAGACACTTAACCCACATCGAACTTCGTCTTTGTTTGCATGGTTCGGGGTATGCCAAGATGCAGGAATTGTTTTGGTTGATTTGACACACATAATCGCTTGGTTCGCCGACCACCTACAGCTACCTAGAGGAAAATACCCGATGTTTAATTTATTACATTCAACATGAAGGATCGGGACTTGTCAACACTGGTTTTTCACATCCTCAACGAGGAATCGTGAACATGCATCTAGATACGGCCAAATTTGTCAAACTCTACTAGTTGACCCGGACTCATCTCATTCCAGATTTAATGTACCATCTCATTCCAGATTTAATGTACCATCCGATCTTCACCTTTGATGAATGATTCGGTTCAAAGAATCTATCTTCGACGTAGATATCAGCACTAGGACCAACCGATAGGGCATTATTAGATGAGCTTGCTAGCCAGGAATACTTTACGACGCTTCACTGAGTCTTGTTACTACAGACTACTCGTAACAGCGTTTCTGTGTATTGCTGGGTGCAATCATTGCAGATGGTTCGTTATCTTCAGCACCCTGCGCTTTACATTATCAGCAAGTTTCTGGACAGATGACAGATGGGTCAATTTTTTGTGCATGGTACCAGCAGTGATGTCTTGTCAAGTAGTCAGCATAGCGCAGCCCGGAATTTATGGGTTGTGACTCGCCCAGTTAACCGAAGACTGTGTTGTCCGGATTTTTGTCGCATCGTGGGTAACGTTTGCAAATGGCAGACTACTGTTTGTTTACCGGAATTTTGATGATTAGAGTGACTATGAAGTGCCCTGGCATACTTGTCTTGGTCCCACGAGTCGGATATCAAGTCCGGCCTTCAAAGGCTAGTAACAATGAACGGTGCCATTCCCGGTAAGAATGATTGTCGGGATTTCGTCAGCCAGTCAGAGAGACTGCTTATCGAGGGTGACAGAGAGAAACACCCATGAACGGTTTGACTTTGGCTGGGGTTAGCCGGTTTTCTCCACTAGCTCAAGCACTGAGTTCATAAGGTCACTGCAGTTATGTCCGGACTGTCACCAGGTAGCGATCTACTACCTTTATCACTCCACCTGGCGAACCATCATTTTGTTCGGCCAACCAAAACGTTCCTGAGGTCGCCGATAGTACGAATTTCTTCACTTCGTTTACAATGTGAACGTTCCTGTAGATTGACTGACAATCTCCATGCGCTGAACCTACTACATTCAGCACTCCTTTAGTACTGGCATGGTAGCTGGACAAATTGAACGTTGCTATCTCAGGAGATATCTCTTTGTCAGAGGCAAGAGTTGTTAGACCTCTCATTTCCCTCGACCTGCGAGAGACGCCCACCTTCACATCCCGATACATCCCGACTATCCGAATTATCTTCGATTTACTTTCAAGGGGCGTCATTGATACCAATGAAAGTCCTGCTGTTTGGCATATGTACGGCCTCGTGGCTTTTTACTCAGGTACCCAATCGAATAACAACATACCTGCATTGTCGAGGCATGACATTCGAGAACTATATCGACGACTGTGTTCAAGCCCGGCAGGATCCAGTCGTCCTTCATCTCCACAGACAGTTCATCATCAAGTTGCTCGCACAATTAGGATTTTATTTCTGATTTGTGTCTTCGATTCTTCCGGGACTTCGATTTCTCCTCTCAATTTAATTTGAGACTCTGGAGAGTCGCCACCTCACTTACTGTCGTCTGCACTGTGGAGTAATTACATCAGTGAAGTGAGTCATTCCCCGAAGTGTTACACTTCGTAGCGTTCATGCTCCTAAGTACATATACACATCTATGTGATCTTACTATGGTAAGTAGTGGAAGTCATAAGATGATGTTAAAATTGTGAGTTTTCCGATTCAATTACCCTTTCACCCTCCTCGGGACGGTGTCTGTGGGGGTTGTTTCGAAGCAGGGACTGGCCCGATACTAGTCATTAGACTTTTATTACGAGGGTAGCTTGGAAATCGTGGTAATGCAACTGATTACACTCGCTAAGCTGTGTCCTTTCACTTTCATGAAGGTAGTTACTGAACACCACATTGCTCGGGAGTCCCGGTCCCTGGGAGCAATTGTGCTTAGCAAGTCAATGGGTTCGAACTAACCATCGCACGTAGTGACCTTGGTAGTTATGGGCCTACCTTGTCGTTGCTCCCTACGGATGTAGAAGTGTTCGACAATCTCGCTTGCTGACCTCTACTCCACGGAGCAATCACGTCAGTGTAGTGAGTCCTTCCCGATTTCCTTATGGATTTCGTAGCGTTCAAGCTCCTAAGTACCTTAACTGGGGTAAGTAGTGGAAGTCATGTGGTGTTGTTTTGGTACTGAACTTTAAACTTGTGAGTTTTCTGATTCAGTTTCCTTTTTCCCTCTTTGTGAAGAGGTCTGGTGGGCTGTCTCGAAGCAGATGCGGGCCCGATTACTAGTCGTAATTACGGGGGTACTCTGATAAATCGTCGCGAAGCAAGGTGACTTGCCTAGTTGCGTTTTCTTGCGTCTGCGAGGGTTGCTGCTGAACACCACATTGCTCAGGAGCACCAACTCCATAGGAGCGATGGTGCCTAGTAAGCCAAGGGGTTCAGGAGAACCCATCACTAGCATAGGTACTATGCTAGTCGGATCCTGCGCCCGAACAGCACATCGCTCAGGAGCACCCACTCCTTTGGAGCGATGATCCCTAGTAAGCCAAGGGGTTCAGGAGAACCCATCACTTCATCACTATATATAGGTACCATGATAGTCGGATCCTGCGGCCGAACACCACATTGCTCAGGAGCACCCACTCCTTTGGAGCGATGATCCCTAGTAAGCCAACTGGTTCAGGAGAACCCATCACTTCATCACTATATATAGGTACCATGATAGTCGGATCCTGCGGCCGAACACCACATTGCTCAGGAGCACCCACTCCTTGGGAGCGATGATCCCTAGTAAGCCAAGGGGTTCAGGAGAACCCATCACTAGTATAGATACTATGCTAGTTGGATCTTGTGGCCGAACACCACATTGCTCAGAAGCACCCACTCCTTTGGAGCGATGATCCCTAGTAAGCCAAGGGGTTCAGGAGAACCCGTCACTAGTATAAGTACTATGCTAGTCAGATCCGGCCTCCCTTGTTCATTGCTATCTACAGTTGTCATTAGCCTATACAGTATTATGCTGTCAGTGCCTTTTGACTTAGGGTAATCTGCGACCCGCCGTCCAACCGTGGGATAAGTACAAATCGTGAGATAGGATAAGTTTAAAAATTTGGAAATTTTTATATTAATTGTATATTTATATACTTATCCTATCTCACGCAATGGATGCCAACCCAGCCTCCCCTCTACTCAGATTACGACGGTTACGTATAACTGTCAATAGCTCCAAGAAGAGAATGATCACTCTGAGGTAGTCACGTGGGTAGACAGGGGAACGTGCTGCACGCTTAGCCAGGGACTAGGGACCTGTCCTATAAAGAGAGCAGCCTGGGGAACACGGGCGTATGGACAAGAGAGGCCTACAGGAAAAGTTCTCATTCGTTCCACTCAGCGTCGAAGCAAGAGAGAGAAGTGCAAATCGTGAGATAGGATAAGTATATAAATATACAATTTATATTAAAATTTCAAATATTAATTTGTTTAAAAAAAACCATGCATTCGTTTCACTTCAGCTTTACTTGCCAGCATAAACACATGAAAACGAAGCTAAACAAGAGTGACCTCCCTTTCAACTCACTTTCGCGCATACAACCGAAAGTTAATTTATTCAAAATCGTGACCGTAATGTAATAGTATGTCCAGAAATTATTGAGAATTTTAGGAATATGTTTAATTGGATTTCTAGTATAAACAACCTTGACCAGCTATCAAGTGCTTGGTTTCATTCGTTAATCATTCAATTAGTTTATGAAGAGTTATCCCCCTTTGTTTACTTGCTAGCAGACGACGTTTTCAGTGATCCTCAGTATGGATGATTTAGAGAAGAGGAAGTTGATTTTAGAGTATTATAACAAGGAAATCAGATCAGCTAAAGTGATTTCAAGTAGAACAGGAATCCCTTTGCCCACTGTTTATCGTGTTTTGAAAAATATTGCAAATGGATATGGCATTGAGCACCAGGGAGGCGCAGGTTGCCCCAGAAAATTGACTGTGCTTGGTATTTTTGTTTCTAAAAACAAACGAAGGAGTTAAGAAAACTTAAGGCTGGATATGATTGATAGAGGAACTGTGGCTGTCTGTAAGGAGACAATCAGAACTGAGCTTCATGCAATGGATTGGCAGAAAAGTCAAGGAATTCCATCACAAAAGGAGCGAAGGTTGAACTGGTGCTTACAGCATAGAAATTTTAACTGGGACAATGTGATTTTCTCAGATGAAAGTTCTGTGTGGCTGTTTCCTAATACACTGAAATTCTGGACCAAACAAACTGAAAAACCTTTGTATCAGCGCCCAAAGTACAGTCCGAAATTTAACGTGTGGGGTGGCATATCTTTGTTAGGGGCAACGCCCCTCTGTGTATTCGAAGGGAATATGAACAGTGAGCGGTACACAGATATTCTCGAGGGATATTTACTTCCATCTCCTCACGTGTTCTATGGAAAGTTTTGGATTTTCCAGCAGGACAACGACCCAAAACATCGTTTAAAGCATTCACAGGCCTGGTTTCAGACCCAAAATTTGACATTATTAGATTGGCCAAGCTATATAGCCCTGACCTAAATCCAATAGAAAATGTTTGGGGACTTATGAAGGAAAGTGTCAATAATAAAAATCTGAAAAATATTGCTGAAATGAAAGAAGAGGTGGTCCGATACTGGGACAGCATGGACCGCGACTTTCTAACTTCTTTGATCAGTAGTATGCCCCGCCGCATTGAAGCCTGCATTGCTGCCAATGGTGGTGACTTGACAAAATACTAACTGTTCACCTGTCTTTGAATCTGGAGTTATGTTCTGCTAATATTCACATTTAATACGTGAGTAATAAGTGAATATTTTAAAAAAAATTACAATCTTTAAATTCTCAATACTTTCTGGTTGTACTGTATGTTCATTGATGATAGATATAGATCAAGTACTTCGGTAGATGTCGTGAAAATGCAAAGTAACATGATTGGCTGATTTTTCCGGTCTCTATCGTCGGGTTCCCTCGTATTTTCCCGGTTTCTACCCATCTTATCCGATTGCTTCCCAACCAGTGGCATCATGGCGGAGCGTTCATCGGGCTCATATGGGCCATAGTATTCAAACATTTGTCAAAATCATGTACGGTAATAAATGTATTAACAAATATACAAATATACATGTACCCCAGGAATACCCAAGACCAGGTTATGTACATTGTTCATACTATCATTCAGATATTAGTATTGCACATTCGGGTAAAGCACATCACTAAGCATCTGAAAACCAAGGGACATCTAACCAATGTTGAACGTGCGAAATCAAATACAATAATGGCGTCCTTTGTTCCCACCGGCTGGCACCAACAGCGATATGGACAAGTCAATGGCAGTTGTAAAAAAAATAAAGGAGAAATCCAAATGACACAATTTAATGAGAAAATGAAATTGCCGATATTATCTGCAGACCTCCTTACGAAGACACTCAAAACTGTGTTAAAGTTGATTGATAAACACCATTCTGGCATTTAGGAATGTGTCAAATTTTCTTTCTTATGAAATAAGATTGTACACTTTTGGCACTTCAAAATACACTTTCAACCCACCATGAATACACTTTTCCGACAAAGGGGATAGGCAGGTCTGTTACTGTACATAGTTTGTGGTTAATCTATGCATTAGTTTGATATGTGTAAGGTTTCAGGAAATGAACCAGTGGACGAGTCGCATATATCCTTCAATACCAGTCGTTTGTTGTCAAGCACACCGAAAAAAAAGAAGAAACAGGATGGAGACGGAGTCAAAACATTGATTTCACACTAGTCTCCTTTCCTGCTCACTGGGGTCCGTTCTATTGCGCAACTTAGTACAATAACCAGTTCAGAATTTTGAGACCAACTCATTCAACTTGATGTATAAATATTAATCAGTATTATTTGATACATCTAATCACTTGTATATTGGACACTACTCTCCTAATCCGTACTCTGTCGTACAACGTGCTCTGACAAACGTAAATCTGGAAATCGTGGAAATCTCCAAACGAGGTTCGGCTGCGAGAAAGGTTTGGCGGTCTTGTAAGGACTTGACATTATATCAATCACATTTTGTGTTACAAAAATACACTTAATAAGCGCAAAGAACACATAACAGGTGTAACTACTGAGCCAGATGAATTATGAAACATTTTTACGACCTCATGAAACAGGGGCAGTCTGTGACGTCTTAGTTAACGTCATGCTGCCTACACCTTGGCATAAAATATAAATTTAAAAAAAAATACGATTTTATTAAAGTTCATTTGTAAATACCAATTTCTTATGAAACAAAGAATTGGAATTTAGTGTAACCATAGTTGTCTGTAGTGTCTCTTTTCACTTTCACACGAGAAAATTCAGGTCGGCTGAAAAGTAGGTCATTGTCTGAATTGGTTCATGAGACTCATGTTTCGGTTTGACCGCTGCCACATATGCGGCAAGTTGTACAAGTCTTCATTTGGCCTCAGACTGCATGTAAAGGGATCCTTCACAACAACTACCGTTTCTATTGCCAAGTCTGTGGAAAAGGGTATCAAAAACTGTGGGATTTCAATAGTTAATGCTTTAACATCCTTGCAACTACACGGACAGTTACTTCAACGTAAACATTCAAAGCAATGGACAGTTTCAAAACAACTCCATGTACAATGTACAGTTTGATTTTTCGACGATAACTGAAAAATTACCGATGCATTAAAGCCTAAACTGTGAATGAAGACCTAACATAACTATATCTAAGAAAAACAGGTGTGTCTGCTGATGAGGATGTCATATTTCGTGTTGAAACGATCATTTTCTTTCGACACTCAGGCGGGTGCCCTCGCTTAACGCGTACTAAATATAGAGGGTGTCAAGCTATTACAGAAAGATCTGTAACTTTCTAGATCCTTCTGCCAAATGTCAAAACCAGATATACTTGCAAAATAATGAAAATGCGAGGAAAAACCCACCTCTACTCTTGCGCTACATGTCCTTCTTTCACTGTCCAGCGAGGAAATGGAGTTGCTTTGCGGGCAACTCCACATTTCGTGTGGACAGCGCTTCCACCCTGTGCTCTTGGTTACAGCTACAGACTGTAGCTAGCTATCCATCCATCCACCAATCAATCCCTGGGAACATCGTAGCAGGGCGCTGGCGGCCCATCGCGGGTGATGTGGTCTAAAGAGTCACAAGTTCCTGTGCAGAACTAGGGCACAAGAAACCTATGACTGGGTTTGAATCCTGATACGCACTGTTTAAGGTTTGTTAGTGAAATTTCCGTGCTTGTGGGTTTTACTATATTTGTAATTGTTACTATAGTTGTAATTGTCTGAGATTGTCATCACTCTGTGCAGTCCCCCTCATATAACTGACATAGACTGATGAATGTATGTTCTTTAACACAGCACTCGGCAATATTCCAGCTACCTGTCCACAGTCGAAATATTCGTTTGGATCACACAATCCAGTATTTGAGAAGAGCCAAGAGCATTTGAGATAAGATTACCTGCAAAATTAAGTCGGCGCCCAATACCAGACCAGCAGAAGAACCAAGTGTGGCAAGTCTTGCCTTTCAAGCAGGCACCCCTTGTCGAGGGGGATTAGTTACATTAAACACAACACTGGTTCCTTCTCCAAGAGTTTTCCTGTACAGAAATAAAAATTCTTCGGAGATACGTATGATACTATGATTATCAACCTGAAATTGCTCAACAGAAGTTCAATAACAACTGCTCTAATTCACGATAACAGTTTAAAAGTCGGGGATCAGGTGGTTAGTCTGGACCTTCAGGATCGCGGTTTCCATGCCCCTTTTTGTCCTGAGCTGTCGACATTACGTACGTTCTGCTATCAGTGGGAAAGGTTCGCCAACTGCTTCAGAAGCTCGCCCATCCTTTTCTCAGAACATTTTGTCAAGTCAGAATAAAGACCAGCTCAAGCCAGTCTCCAGAGGACATATCTAGGAGCATGAGAGTGATCACGCCGTTGTGGATACCTTTCAACGACCAGGCCAGACAGAGGGAGGCAACAATTGTTTAGACGCGTTTGGACCTCGATCTGGGAATTCTGCCTTGTTATTTGATCTACATCGGTGGTTGCAGTGTGTCCTGCCAGGAATCCTATCATTCCCCCCTCTTTACAACCGACGCGTCATGCAGATGCTGTGGTGCTCTCATTTAAGCCATGTCACAGTCCAGGGAAATGGTCAGACGTATGCAAGGTAACACTCATGTATCCTCTGGTTATTTCAATATGAAAGTGAAGAAACTGAAAACTACGTTTACGCCACTCGTTCGTCACGGTAGTAGCTGCTGATACACATGAGCATCAACCAAGCACCAACTACATCTATATAGGTACGAAAACATCCTGCATGCTCTTGGTGCTTTGAAAACAACATTTCGCCCGTAGAAATAGTAACATTTTATTGTCCTTAAAAAATATTTGTTGATAACTTTATGACATTCTCAGAGGAATGCACAAAAAACGTGAATATCAACAATGCCGGAAAGTATGATCACCATGACGACGCCGCCAGTCGGACTGTCACACATGTCGTGACTGTTGTGACTGCATGACTCACCGTTGGCGACGTCGTCAATACTTGTTGTAGTCAGCCCTTGAGCAGGTAACATCTGCCAGTCTCTTCACACTGGCAATCAAGCGTCGAATTCCCACCTGGGGAAGCCTCTGCCATTTCTCATTGAGTGCCTGTGTCAATCAATGCAGATTTTGAACACGAGGATTCCACCTCGAACTTGGCGTCCAATATAGGTACACAGATGTTAAATATGCTTATTTCGGGGTTCCTTGTAGGTACACAGATGTTAAATAGGCTTATATCGGGGTTCCTTGTGGGCCATAGTAATGTCTCGATGGCGTTCTGCAAATGGGCGATGACAGATTTAGAACGGTGGGGTCTAGCGTTGTCATCCATGAATATCGGACGACTGGCAAGGGGTTAGTTATCAAAATATGGCACGATGGCGGTGTCCAGTAGTTCCTGTTGATAACCCTTACCATTCAGTTACCCGTGTACTGTAATGGGATCCACCTTGCGGCCATACGCGAGGCAACCCTACTGCAGCACCACCATAGAGTACAGGGTAATCTCCCGGTGACATACCCCTTGACGACGTCTACATACGCCACAACAGCCGTCGTTAATATGCAAAAGACTACGACTTTCATCAGACCAATGAACTCCACGTCATGTCCGCATGTTGCGTTTCTCGTCGGATTCTCGCTCTCCACTGCTGGCGCAGTTCTTAGGCATGGATCACAAGGTTGCGTCTTGCCAGGCGAATTTGGACTTGGTCATCACGGTCATTGGCCTCGCTCTGTATTCCAGTAGCAAAATCAGGTGCTATAGAATCAGGTGGAGGAACATACAAGGGGCACACCTGGTGGCGTTACGATCGAAGCACGGACTAGTATCGGTGGAAGGATTAATGAACTGTGGGCAGAACGGTAACGTAACAGTTACACAAGCTCCTTGACATGAAACAAGCTCCGGATGTAAAAAAGATAATTTTATTTCATTAAAAAGCGTTCATGATTTTCTTTGTAAATAACATGAATAGAAATATGTGACATTTTATCCTCAACCACCACAACCACTGGAATAAAACAATACTGTCAATTATGCCAGTACTAACACAGGCATCCAAACCTATTGTACTGTTTAAACATACAAATACATACTATTGTCAACTATCACCATACATTACCCACCTTTAATACCTGTCCAGGAGCGGATACAGCTTTTTGATAATTTGTGTGCGTGTGTGTGTGTGCGTGCGTGCGTGCGTGCGTGCGTGCGTGCGTGTGTGAGGACAGTTCATTTCACCCGTTTTCACGAGAGTATCGATGGTCATTCAATAAACTATCAGGACATGGGGTGGGTTGTTCTCTCTCTCTCTCTCTCTCTCGATCTCTAAAAGAAAGCAGCAACGCTTTTTGTAGCTTGACCTTGACCATGTGTCATCTGGGTCCTGTTCCTCAAAGCGATCTCATTACTTAGACTATTGAAAGTCATACGGAGACTTAAAACTGCCTTAACGCTCAGGCGGCTTTGTAAAACCGGGTTCAACATGACAGAGTATTCGTAACAGCATTCCATGCATACTCCGCGGCCGTTAGAGTATCAGTACTACGTTGCGCAGAAAGTCGACAGACACTGAAGAATATAAATTGAGTATAAACAGGCTGAGTACAGAGTGAGTGAGTGTGGTTTTTAGCAACATTAAAGCAATATCACGGTGGGGGACACCAGAAATATCACGGTGGGGGACACCAGCAATATCACGGCGGGGGACACGGTGGGGGACACCAGCAATATCACGGTGGGGCACACCAGCAATATCACGGTAGGGGACACCAGCAATATCACGGCGGGGGACACCAGAAATATCACGGTGGGGCACACCAGCAATATCACGGCGGGGGACACAAGCAATATCACGGTGGGGGACACCAGCAATATCACGGCAGGGGGACACCAGCAATATCACGGTGGGGGACACCAGAAATATCACGGCAGGGGACACCAGCAATATCACGGTGGGGCACACCAGCAATATCACGGTGGGGGACACCAGCAATATCACGGCAGGGGGACACCAGCAATATCACGGTGGGGCACACCAGCAATATCACGGTAGGGGACACCAGCAATATCACGGCGGGGGACACCAGAAATATCACGGCAGGGGACACCAGCAATATCACGGTGGGGACACCAGCAATATCACGGCGGGGACACCAGCAATATCACGGTGGGGACACCAGCAATATCACGGCAGGGGACACCAGCAATATCACGGTGGGGACACCAGCAATATCACGGTGGGGCACACCAGCAATATCACGGCGGGGGACACCAGAAATATCACGGTGGGGCACACCAGCAATATCACGGCGGGGGACACCAGCAATATCACGGTGGGGGACACCAGCAATATCACGGCAGGGGGACACCAGCAATATCACGGTGGGGGACACCAGCAATATCACGGCAGGGGGACACCAGCAATATCACGGTGGGGCACACCAGCAATATCACGGTGGGGGACACCAGCAATATCACGGTGGGGGACACCAGCAATATCACAGTAGGGGGACACCAGCAATATCACGGTGGGGGACACCAGCAATATCACGGTAGGGGGACACCAGCAATATCACGGTGGGGGACACCAGCAATATCACGGTGGGGGACACCAGGAATGGGCTTTGCACATTGTACTAATGTGGCGAATCGAACCCGGGCTGAGTATAAAGAGACTATCCATGGCACATACCGACATATCCCCAGGCTGAGTATAGAGAGACTATCCATGGCACATACCGACATATCCCCAGGCTGAGTATAGAGAGACTATCCATGGCACATACCGACATATCCCCAGGCTGAGTATAAAGAGACTATCCATGGCACATACCGACATATCCCCAGGTTGAGTATAAGGAGATTGACCAAAACTTATACCGACATATACCCCAGGTTGAGTATAGAGAGACTATCCATGGCACATACCGACATCAGTGATCACATTAGCTTGACCTGATGTTCCTCATGTAACCGTGGACGTTAACACATGAACCTAATTGTTGACAAAGCCATACAAGCAAACCGTTTGAATTTCAAACTTTTCTGTTTCAACTATGTCATTGTTATTGAAATCTACTCTCTATTATGCAATGATACCGTATATACTATACACCAACACCCTCCCCGCGTAAAACACGAGTGTTCTTATAATGTTCGTTATACCAATGTTCATCACCCCTTCTTGTCTATTTGAGATTCTTAAGTAATGAACAGGGTTTGTACTATTTACACAGACCATATTTGGAGCCCTGCACTACAAACCATTCGGCGAGTCCTATAGCAGTGGCATCATCCACAGATGCTGTATTGTTGTGAGTATTTCATAATTTGTTCATTTCAAATTATTGTGAAAGGTTTTCAAATTCAAATGAGTACATTTGAGTGAAAATAAGTGACGTCTTATTGCGGAAGCAAAATATTTCTTTGGCAAGAAGCAAAACGGTATGACTGATACATTGCTCCTCGCCCCTTCTATCAGTATACACAAGAAAACTGTTTCACGTGTAACCATCTGGAGAAACGAACCCTGGTTTTCCATGTGACGAATGCATGAACCATGTGGCCACCTGACACCCTTCTTACAGACACAACATGACTACGTACATCCCTGCTGTGACTTCTGGGTCCCGGGGTATGTTGCCTGTTCGTCCGTTGTGCCCGAGACAGGTCGATTATAAACATCAAAGTTGCGTAGATACAAAGTAAATACGGGAAGGAGTCCACGGTTCCCAAAGAGATCCTAATAATACGACTATCGTAAGTCTAAGTATGTTAAAGTATGGGAGTTACGATCACCTTAGCACTACGATGACTCGCATTTTCCAAAGTGGTGCTAATACTACGACAGTCGTTACTCTATGCTGAAGTAGGAGAGTTACAATTGCCTAAGCGTTACGATGGGTCGAAGTACGACCCTAATAGTAGGACTATCGTAAATCTGTGCTAAAGTATGGGAGTTACGATGGGTCGAAGTACGACCCTAATAGTAGGACTATCGTAAATCTGTGCTAAAGTATTGGAGTTACGATGGGTCGAAGTACGACCCTAAAAGTAGGACTATCGTAAATCTGTGCTAAAGTATGGGAGTTACGATGGGTCGAAGTACGACCCTAATAGTAGGACTATCGTAAATCTGTGCTGAAGTATTGGAGTTACGATGGGTCGAAGTACGACCCTAATAGTAGGACTATCTTAAATGTGTGCTAAAGTATGGGAGCTACGATCGTGCGTAGGTCGATGAGTCGCGTTTTCCATAGCAATTGTTGTCGAACCACAAGCAACGTTGACATCGTTAAAAGAATAGGCGCGCATTTGCCCTGAAGAATTTACAGCGCATTTCTTCATTCCGACTGGCTAATATTTTGAACTATTTTGAGTATCTATATTCCAGTCTTTTGTCCAATTACATTCTTCTACGTATGCATTTATCATGCCATCAAAAGTAAACTCTGAGCAAGAGTTACAGGTCGTAGAGAAGAACCGGTAATACTTTAAGTAAGGTTTGTCAGTCAGTATATGTTTTTACACCACTTCAGCGACATTCGAGACCACCACATTGTTCTAAGTATGCATTTATCATGCCATCAAAAGTAAACTCTGAGCAAGAGTTACAGGTCGTAGAGAAGAACCGGTAATACTTTAAGTAAGGTTTGTCAGTCAGTATATGTTTTTACACCACTTCAGCGACATTCGAGACCACCACGTGGGTCACCGATCGTATTTTTGGACGACTGACACTTTAACCCTTCCAGGGGCCCGATCCACAAAGCGTTCGTAGCGCTACAACATTCGTAAGCCTATGGTAAACTATAGAGTTACGACAGGTCGTAACGTTACGAACGCTTTGTGGATCGGGACCTAGTTTCCAAGCGACCATGTAACGCCACCTATTTGAAGTGTGAGTGGTGTGGTAGTCATGGCCTTACAGGTACTTGAAGAATAAGAAGCAATTTTCTCCTAATCCACCTTGGATTGAAGAGTTTTGCTGTCAAACTCAACGACGTCATCAGAGTCCTCGTCATCTGACATTCTGCTCACACGATGGTAGGAGGCAGACGCTTCATCTGTCGGCATCAACTTGAGGACGATCTCCAGTGCGATGTAGCCTACCACCCCCAACGACCACAGAAATATGGCGATGTAGAACTTGCTCCGGAGACACATGAGGCGGTCTGTGACGAGCACGAAGGTGAAACCAATACTGCCCAGAGTACCAAGGTTGGAAAACACAGCGGGCTGGTGATTGGGGAAGGCCATGGCGATCAAAGCTGGAAGTAAACATAGGGTGAGGTGAGGTGAGGTGAGGTGAGAAAGTGTTCATTTCGCTCTCATACAATCACGTGCATGCATCAGTACTTCCAGTTTTACAGAGGCCTGGTGACATAGCATGCCGTAGTTGTAACACTGATAACACACACCAACACATCATATTGACTGAGACAGCTAGTCCGTGTTTAATCCCCTAGATGCCCGGCGACAGGCAGGGCAACATCAAGTAACGTCGGCTTTTGGTTTGGCGGGATCGAACAACCGAAACTGACACTCCGAGCAGACACTGCAAAAACGTTTTGAACAAATTGCATCCGATTTCGTGAAGGATATAAACTAACATTTAAGAAATCAAAATCCCACACACGGACGGGCATAGGACGCTCCCAGCACTCTGTCTCACGAACTATGTGTTACCCGAGAAGATCCGGGTTACAACTAGTCTTCAATATACAGTATTCATGCTTGTCGTAAGAGGCGACTAACGGGATCGGGTGGTCAGGTTCGTCGACTTAGTTGACAGATGTCATCGTTTTCCAGTTGCGTAGGTTGATGCTCATGCTGTTGATCACTGGATTGTCTGGTCCAGACTCGATTAGTTACAGACCACAGTCATATAGCTAAAATATTGCTGAGTGCGGCTTCAATCAATCAGTCAATCAATCAATCAATCGAACTATGTCGGTGAAATATATGTTTGCCTTACACGTGATTTGACTCATCCAGATGCCGTCCCCGACCGCCCAGATCGATGGCATTACAAATAACAGGTAAAATTCTTCAGGAAGAGGTTTCCATAGCAACAGCGCCACTAGGGTGATGATGTCTAAAACCAGTGTAAAAGCTATGAGAGGTTGACGACCAGTGCGTTTGGCGACATGTCCGAAGGTTACGGCGGACAGTGCCGATACTATACCGAATGTCGTCATGACGTAGCCCACCATCTTCACTCCAACAGAGCAGCTGACGAAGGCCTGGAAATAAAGTCATGATGAGAGTTACAGGAGAAAATGCCCGTGAGGACTACTTTGGTATAGTAGGGGCGGTGGGGTAGCCTAGTGGTTAAAGCGTTGGCTCGTCACGCCGAAGACCCGGGTTCGAATCACCACATGGGTACAATGTGTGAAGCTCATTTCTGGTGTCCCCCGCCGTGATGTTGCTGGAATATTGCTAAAAGCGGCGTAAAACCAAAACTCAGTCAGACTTTGGTATAGCGGCGCCTAAATGACGGGAACACTGATCTGTAGTTATCTTAAATATATGTCCATTCGTGACTGAATTCATTTTGTTCTAGGCAGCAATACTGCAGCTATTCCTGACGGCAAAACAGTGCAAACGATCCACGCCAGATGGACACAATGCGATATCGCCAATACCTTTCACGGTCGACTCGTTATTCCGGAATAAGCTGCCTTGAAGTTTACGGAAAATGACGAGTGGTGACGAATGCGTCAGTACACAGAGTCTATTTAGGGGGGTAATCAGGACTCGGGTACCCCGCGGCCCTTCGGGTACCCCGAGTCCTAATTACCCCCCAAAATAGACTCTGCGTACAAATACATTTGTGTTTGGTTCGCAGATTTTAAATTATATATGCTTGTCCTCAGAGTTTCTATATGATTCCAGTAATTAACCCCAGTTTTGATCCTACATGTAGGCTACAGGTTGTCTGTGATTTCCATTCTATGATCTACATCAATTCTGGCATGTGCAGTCCAGACACTTGTGTTAAGACTAGCAAATGAGACTCGGAGAAAAATATTAGGTGGTTTTTTGTGAGTGAATGAGTTTAGCATAAAGCGCTTTTAGCAATATTCCAGCAATATCACTACGGGGGACACCAGAAATGGGCTTGACACAGTGTACCCATGTGGGAAATCGAACCCGGGTCTTCGGCGTGACGAGCGAACGCTTTGACCACAATGCTACGCCGCCGCCCTTCGCCGTTCATAGTTACGTCACTTGGCCATATAAGGATCCTACCAGTAGGTTCGTCCCAATTATGAACAATGATCTGTGAGTGGTAGTGTCCAAGAAATGACCTACCTCGAGGTTCTATGAACCATCTTATGGCGGTCGTCGTCATGTGACTGAATCAATGTTAAAACGACGTTTTAAATTACTCTCTGACTCGCTCTAAGGAGTGGCGAATCCGTTCTCTCAATCGGTATTTCGAACCTACCTTAGTGAAATTAGTGAGCAGAATGGACGTGTTCATAGCCTGAGATAAGGACAGCGGCATCAACAGGAACAACACCTTCTTCTTCAGGACCGTGCAGCACGCCAACGACGTCCTTATAAGGCTCGTCTGGTCACTCCCTTCCAGTTTCAGTGGTCTAAGAAATAACACGGTGGCCCCAAGTCCCAGTAACTGGCAGGCCAGATAGACCCCAAACAACGTGTTGACCACAGCAGGTTCCGGTTGGACAATTATTGTCGTCTTGTTCTCGATCCCGGGACAATCGTCAGCGCCGCAGATCTTTGTCTGATTCAGATCTGATTGGTCAGTTGAACTTTGATGAAGAATTACAGACGACAAAACGTTCCCTGTCACTTGGGCTAAGCAGAAGCAGGCATAGAAGATTCCATTGTGTTTACTGAGTGAGCCATGAAGGTCCACCTTTTTTGCTTTACTATGCCAGGTCCCCATGGCGTTTATGTACAAATGACGAGAATTCCACATGGGCGATACTGTCAGACCTAACAGAATAGATGACGGTATCAAGGTCCACCATGTTGTATGGAAGTAACTGAGACAATATAGACAGTGGCTGACGAAGGCCAGAATAAACGTCGGTTTTAATCCTACACACTGAATGTATAATGGGCTTATCGCTGAGGTCAAGATACAACTGGAGTATATACAAGCAAGGGAGGCAACTCCTAGTCCCTCAGCCTGGAGGATGCTGGTTGTGAGGTTCTGTAATCCCTGAAAGGCCGTGTAGATGGTGAAGAAGGAGAAGGCCAAGACGATGGTGTTTTTCATAGGCTTCATTGGGATGCTGAGGCCGTCGTCGAGGTTCACTTTGAGGGCATCGTCCGCCATGTGTAGAGGACGCTGTCGTCAAATAGCTGAAGCTGCCGACCACCATCAAACACAAGGTTGAGAAAGGAACGGATGAGAGAGTTACGATACGTTTCACCAGGTCTGAAATTGATAATACTTCATGTAAACTGTATGTTAATATTGATCCATGTCTTGATTACCTGTTTCCAGGCAATACCTGACGCAACAGCGCCACATCCTGCAATTAGTCACAAAATGTTGTTACCGGGGAAACGGTTCAGGTCAGTGCCAAAGGTCATTTTCACTGTCTACCAGTTCCAAAAAGGTTGGATTTGGTTTTAACTTTGTCATAGCGCCAGTGAGCACCTGTCGATGGACACCATGCGCTTTAGAATTAATATCATGATTATCATTAACTAAGCTAACAGTAAATGATTAATTACACAAAGTCTCGGTGTCCCAGAAGGCACTGACTGGTATGTCCTGTACAAGGCCGACAAGGGGAGCCAGGTAATGGATCACAGACTCCCTTTAAGAGACAAATATCATCTTTAGGCTCGATAAATCGACTATTACTCCGTCAGCACAGACACATCCCATCTCCACACCAAATAGACTTATTACGAAGTACACGCATTGACTTAAGATCGCCAGCCGATCATGTAGTTGAGATCCCCTTTCACAAGAAAACAGCATGGAATACGCTATAAAGTGGCATTAGGCCTGGGGAACTGTCAGTTCTTGCAACTTAACTACGCGCTTAAAATCAAACCTCCAGACGTCGTAAATGATCTAATAGAGAACCTTTGTCGCACGATAAGAACGCAGAGGTCAAAGATCAAAGTTCAGCAACCTTTGTTAGGGAGAGTAGTGGTGTGGGTGACCCTATTCTGTTCGGCAACCTTGGTTAGGGAGGGTAGTGGTGTGGGTGACCCTATTCGGTTCAGCAACCTTTGTTAGGGAGAGTAGTGGTGTGGGTGACCCTATTCTGTTCAGCAACCTTTGTTAGGGAGAGTAGTGGTGTGGGTGACCCTATTCTGTTCAGCAACCTTGGTTAGGGAGAGTAGTGGTGTAGGTGACCCTATTCTGTTCGGCAACCTTGGTTAGGGAGGGTAGTGGTGTGGGTGACCCTATTCGGTTCAGCAACCTTTGTTAGGGAGAGTAGTGGTGTGGGTGACCCTATTCTGTTCAGCAACCTTTGTTAGGGAGAGTAGTGGTGTGGGTGACCCTATTCTGTTCAGCAACCTTGGTTAGGGAGAGTAGTGGTGTGGGTGACCCTATTCTGTTCGGCAACCTTGGTTAGGGAGGGTAGTGGTGTGGGTGACCCTATTCTGTTCAGCAACCTTGGTTAGGGAGAGTAGTGGTGTGGGTGACCCTATTCTGTTCAGCAACCTTTGTTAGGGAGAGTAGTTGTGTGGGTGACCCTAATCCGTTCAGCAACCTTGGTTAGGGAGAGTAGTTGTGTGGGTGACCCTATTCGGTTCAGCAACCTTGGTTAGGGAGAGTAGTGGTGTGGGTGACCCTATTCGGTTCAGCAACCTTTGTTAGAGAGTAGTGGTGTGGGTGACCCTATTCTGTTCGGCAACCTTGGTTAGGGAGGGTAGTGGTGTGGGTGACCCTATTCGGTTCAGCAACCTATGTTAGGGAGAGTAGTGGTGTGGGTGACCCTATTCTGTTCAGCAACCTTTGTTAGGGAGAGTAGTGGTGTGGGTGACCCTATTCTGTTCAGCAACCTTGGTTAGGGAGAGTAGTGGTGTGGGTGACCCTATTCTGTTCAGCAACCTTTGTTAGGGAGAGTAGTGGTGTGGGTGACCCTATTCGGTTCAGCAACCTTGGTTAGGGAGAGTAGTGGTGTGGGTGACCCTATTCGGTTCAGCAACCTTTGTTAGGGAGAGAAGTGGTGTGGGTGACCCTATTCTGTTCAGCAACCTTTGTTAGGGAGGGTAGTGGTGTGGCTGACCCTATTCGGTTCAGCAACCTTTGTTAGGGAGAGTAGTGGTGTGGGTGACCCTATTCTGTTCAGCAACCTTTGTTAGGGAGAGTAGTGGTGTGGCTGACCCTATTCGGTTCAGCAACCTTTGTTAGGGAGAGTAGTGGTGTGGGTGACCCTATTCTGTTCAGCAACCTTGGTTAGGGAGAGTAGTGATGTGGGTGACCCTATTCGGTTCAGCAACCTTTGTTAGGGAGAGTAGTGGTGTGGGTGACCCTATTCTGTTCAGCAACCTTTGTTAGGGAGAGTACTGGTGTGGGTGACCCTATTCGGTTCAGCAACCTTGGTTAGGGAGAGTAGTGGTGTGGGTGACCCTATTCTGTTCAGCAACCTTGGTTAGGGAGAGTAGTGGTGTGGGTGACCCTATTCTGTTCAGCAACCTTGGTTAGGGAGAGTAGTGGTGTGGCTGACCCTATTCTGTTCAGCTACCTTTGTTAGGGAGAGCAGTTGTGTGGGTGACCCAAATCGGTTCAGCAACCTTGGTTAGGGAGAGTAGTGGTGTGGGTGACCCTATTCTGTTCAGCAACCTTGGTTAGGGAGAGTAGTGGTGTGCGTGACCCTATTCTGTTCAGCAACCTTGGTTAGGGAGAGTAGTTGTGTGGGTGACCATAATCTGTTCAGCAACCTTGGTTAGGGAGAGCAGTTGTGTGGGTGACCCTATTCTGTTCAGCAACCTTGGTTAGGGAGAGTAGTGGTGTGGGTGACCCTATTCTGTTCAGCAACCTTTGTTAGGGAGAGTAGTTGTGTGGGTGACCCTAATCTGTTCAGCAACCTTGGTTAGGGAGAGTAGTTGTGTGGGTGACCCTATTCGGTTCAGCAACCTTGGTTAGGGAGAGTAGTGGTGTGTGGTGACCCTATTCGGTTCAGCAACCTATAGTCAGCAAGTTAGAGGAGAGGTGGTGTGGGTGACCCTATTCTGTTCGGCAACCTTGGTTAGGGAGGGTAGTAGTGGTGTGGGTGACCCTATTCTGTTCAGCAACCTTTGTTAGGGAGAGAGTAGTGGTGTGGGTGACCCTATTCTGTTCAGCAACCTTTGTTAGGGAGAGTAGTGGTGTGGGTGACCCTATTCTGTTCAGCAACCTTTGTTAGGGGGAGAGTAGTGGTGTGGGTGACCCTATTCTGTTCAGCAACCTTTGTTAGGAGAGAGTAGTGGTGTGGGTGACCCTATTCTGTTCAGCAACCTTGTTAGGAGAGTAGTGGTGTGGGTGACCCTATTCTGTTCAGCAACCTTGGTTAGGGAGAGTAGTGGTGACCCTATTCTGTTCAACAACCTTGGTTAGGGAACCTTTGTTAGGGAGAGTAGTGGTGTGGGTGACCCTATTCTGTTCAGCAACCTTGGTTAGTGGTGTGGGGAGAGTAGTGGTGGGTGACCCTATTCTGTTCAGCAACCTTTGTTAGGGAGAGTAGTGGTGTGGGTGACCCTATTCTGTTCAGCAACCTTGGTTAGGGAGAGTAGTGGTGTGGGTGACCCTATTCGGTTCAGCTACCTTTGTTAGGGAGAGTAGTGGTGTGGGTGACCCTATTCTGTTCAGCAACCTTTGTTAGGGAGAGTAGTGGTGTGGGTGACCCTATTCGGTTCAGCTACCTTTGTTAGGGAGAGTAGTGGTGTGGGTGACCCTATTCTGTTCAGCAACCTTTGTTAGGGAGAGTAGTGGTGTGGGTGACCCTATTCGGTTCAGCAACCTTTGTTAGGGAGAGTAGTGGTGTGGGTGACCCTATTCTGTTCAGCAACCTTGGTTAGGGAGAGTAGTGGTGTGGGTGACCCTATTCTGTTCAGCAACCTTTGTTAGGGAGAGTAGTGGTGTGGGTGACCCTATTCGGTTCAGCAACCTTGGTTAGGGAGAGTAGTGGTGTGGGTGACCCTATTCGGCTGTCCCTGGCAGTTTCCAGGGCTTCTGTCCTGCCCAACACGACGATACATGTCACACGTTATATCTCAACGTAAAAGCTGCTTTGTAAGGAGACTAAATGTTTCTTCAGATACAACTGCACATCAAGATATGTGTTTAATTAAAACTATTACCTTAAATGAAAAACAATACCTTGCCACATTTATTTTTAAAGAGAATTTCTGTATTTTTTCTTCATCCTGAAACAAAATTATGCTTTTCATGTATTTGACAAGTTCTTTCTTTCGATAAAAATCAGAGCGTTTTAAATAACTGAAGTGCAGGAAGAACAGAAAAAATTCAACTTTCAAATAAAGGATACCACTAACAAGGGCTTGGCACCATCAGACACCGTTATATGCATGAACACAAATGACAGCTGACTACGATTTACGCCGTTTTAAGCAACATTCCAACAACATTTAAGCGGATGACAACAAAAATAAGCTTCACCAATTGCATCCACTAGGGTAAACCGCCTCCGTGGTGTAGTGGTTAGAGCATCCGCCCGGAGAGCGGAAGGTCGCGGGTTCGATCCCCGACCGCGTCATACCAAAAGACGTTAAAATATGGTACTTGTTGGTCCCTGTCTGGCGCTCGGCATTAATGGGTACAACAAGGACTGGTCGTCTCGGAGTCAGTATAATGTGTCTGAGTGGGGTATTCATGCTTCACTGCGGCATGGTATCTCAGTGGGCTAGCACTATAAAACCAGCTTCAGTCTGGGCTAGTACAAGCAGCCGCACATACACATACACACGCGTGCACGTCGTCATATGAGCGAAATATTCTCAAGCACGACGTTAAACCCAAGTTCACCTCACCTCACCTCACTTCCCAGAACTTCCAAGCTTAATGACGGCGGTTTGCCTATTTCAAATATTCGACATACAAACCCATTTTTAGAAAAATAATCATGAGCACAAATCCATCATTTCAGTTGGCACTAAACTCCCCCGGGGAAAATCATTATACCTTGGATCCTCTGCTGAGAGGGGAATATTCCCGTCACTGTTTTTATTGCTGCATCCACTGCCTTTGTATCATATTACCTCCCCTGAATCTGCGCTGCCACTCTATTGCCTTTGTAGTGATTTGTATTAAAGTTTTAAAATACAATTGTTAATTACATCCAGTTAACTAGGGTATTAGTTTCAACTTAGGAATCAAGTTTAGAGAAAGGACATGTTCTCTGATGATATATACATACATATTCAGAATGTTATAGCTTAGATGGCAGAAATGAAATATTCTGCCCCGTAAAGTTTGGAGATGGAACTGTGTCACTGAAAATATATGCACACATGTAAAATGTTGTAGTTCATTTGGCGGAAATATTTTGCCCCTTAAAGTCTGGAGAAAGGAACTGTTTCATTGAAAATATATACACACGTATGTAAAATGTTGTAGCACGTTTGGCGGAAATATCCTACCCCTGGAAATTTCGAGAAGGAACTGATTCACTGATAATATATGCACATCTACGTAAAATGTTGTTGCACTGTTGGATGAAATATTCTGCCCCGGAAAGTTTTGGGAAAAAAAATGTTCTCTGATAAACAGAATATACTGTTGTAGCTTGGATTTGGGAAACTGTTCTGGCATGGCAGGAAATGGGCTATGTGGGGATAAAGTGTTTCAATGATAAACATATCCACATGTATAGAAAGTTGTAGGTCACTTTAATCAATCACATCGATGTATCAAATGTTTTAAAACACCGTCTGGTTATGAACCAGACCATACGTAAGTCTATAACATATTTCACATTACATGGCTTGCCAGGTGCGTCTCCAGTTCCACAACCGCCATCTTCCACGACGATAACAGCTATAGAATAATTGTACCAAGGGCAAGTTTACATTGAAGCTAAACCAACTGTTAGTAGTCCAGTCGTCACCAGGTTAGTTAACCCCGTACTGTTTGGCCAAAGTTAAAACCAAGCAGCAAAACACACTGTTTTAAAAATACATTTTCCAAGAGACCCGCTCCTGAGTAGTGGATGTAGAGGACTTTTCGGGTCTTAACATTAACACAAACATGCGTACGTCAACCAGCCCCTAAAAGCCACATACGAAGACGTTTTAATCAAACACAAGTCCACAGCCTCACCATTGCCATTTCCTTAGAAACTGTATTACCATGGAACTTCGTCTGGTTTCTAACAGTACTGTGCAATGGCTTCGGGTAGTTACTTTTCACATCCTTACTCCATTTCACGTTTATCAGTGCAAAGATCTGGTCGTCTTCAAGAACCGACAGTTTTTCCCGTTTAATTGATTTCTTCATATTCATGGACAGTGTTCTTTTCAAATGCAACTTTTAGCTCCACCGTAATGTAACAGATCGATCCCAGAACCCACAGCGCGATACTAGTGTACAGCTTCGTGCTGAGACACACGTACTGGTCGTACGCCAGGGTAATGGCGAAAGCCACAGACCCGAACGTTGAAAATATGGCGAAGGCAACCTCCCTCTTGTGGGCAAAAAATATACCAACCAGGGCTGAAACAGAAATATGGAACTTTGATGGGGGTTAAACTTTGGTAGCATTGCGTCATATCTAAATAATATATAATTCCTGTCGACATCAAATTCCACCATTCTATTTTTAGTCGTCAGCCATGTTGGCAGTTTCTATTGTTCCCTGGCTGACAATACAGTTAGGTGACAGATATGACAGTTTGGATATAATTTCTATCAAAAGAATTAAAAACTATTGTACACTTACATCCACTCTGAGTCTGCCATATGCCGTCACTGGCCGCACACACCAGGGTGAAAAGAAAGTTTATATACAGCTTGTCGGGACTCGGTTTCCATAGCAACATGAAGAGCAAAGCCCCAAGTTCCAGTAAATACGAAGCAGCAAAGAGTGGGTACCGGCTGATGTACTTTGCCAGCTTTCCCACGACGTATGACACAAGAGACGTGGCGCCTCCGTAACACGCCATCACGTAACCAACCATCTTGATTCCCACAGTGCAGCTCACGTAGGCCTAGAAAGAAGGTCAAGGTCATTGAAATACTAAATTGGGTTAAACTTAACTGTGCTCGTTATAATACTTGATTGACGAAACAAAGAATAAAAACTGGTACCAGTATTTTAATATCAATTTAATGCTTACGTGTTTTTGTTGAGGATGAGGTTGTTAAGTATGTCACGTTATTGTTCTCGCAGTTGCCAGAGCCAGGACTTCTGGGGTCATTATGCGTCATAAGGACGTAATACTAACGTCACAATACGTCTCTTGATGTAATCCTATTCACTGGAACCTCCATGGGCCGATTTCTCGAAACAAACTGAAGTTTTTACTCAAATTTCAAGCTGAGTTTGACAATTTTAAACAGCTAAGTTTCTAACTCAGTCGCATTTCTAAAACCAAAAAGACAAAATAATTTATGTAACATATCTACCTAACTCAAATTGTGTACTAAGTTTGAGTTTTATATCCATTTCAGTTTATTCTGGGAAATGTATTTTCCTGCTTTGGCTCAAATTTGAGTTAAAACTAACTGAAGTCAAAACTCAGACTTAAGTTTTTTTCGGGAACTCGGGGCCTGGTTCCAGAAGCAGAATCAACAGATTTAGTAAATATTTTTCCACTACGTTAGAACTGTATTCCATAACTGAATGGAAAGATATAAGTATGTTAGATAATAAAAAATGACACAAAGTGGAATGTCGTCAAATATGTACAGTACCTAGCTCAAGACACTTTTTTGGAAAATACTGACGACTTAAAAAATCATCTAAAAATACTGGCAAAGATAATGGCTCACGATTTACAAAAACAGAATTGTATGCTGGACTTGTGGGAAGTCCTGAGAGAATATGTTGTGAAAAATATAGAAAATATAATTGTTGTGTTCCCCTTTGGGTCCCTGAGACATTCTCACCTTGGTGAAACTGGTAAGCAGGATGGCGACAACCATCGACTTGGCGAAGTAGAAGGGCAGAAGCAGCACCAGATTGACATCCTTCAGCGACGTAAACCACTCCAGGACCTTGGACGCCGGCGTGGCGTCTGTAAGACTGAGCCTCGTCACTGGAGTCAGGCAACACATGGTCAGGAGTAGACCCAGAAAGGCACACGTGAAATACACTCCCATCAGTATGTTCACAAGAGATTCTGATGGACGAGGGATCTTGGTCGTGCTGCTAGCTATTCCAGGGCAGTCGTCTGCTCCACATATTCTCGTCACGTTGGCGGGAAAATCTTCCTTCGCATCGCGAAAAAGTACAAGCGAAGCAATGAGGCTTCCGGTGATTTGAGCTGCTTGAAAAAGAAGACCAAATATACCGTACAGCTTGCTCATAGCTTCGTGGTTTCCTACGTTATTATTTCGGCTGTAAATATCCGCCATTGTTGTGATATACACGCCTTGAGACGTCCACATTGGAGCCACAAAGAAGCCCAGCAGCAACGAGGCCGGGATCAACGTTCCCCACGTCGGGTAGAAGTTAGCGGCAGTGTATATACAGTGGGAAGCCCATCCTAAAACGAGAGCACGTTTAGTGCCTATTTTATGTATAATCATCGGCGACAGTATCCCAGCCAGAATGATCATTCCGTATACACATGCCAACGACGTGACTCCGAGATCTGCAGCTTGGTTCAGGCTGCTCTGAAGGTTCTGAATGGCTTGGAAGGCCGTGTAACATAGCAGAAACGAAGTGGAGAGGACAATAGTATTTTTGATAGGGTTGATTGGAGGTACAGCAGTTATATAATCGTCTTCATCTAAAGAATCCTCCATTGTGAGACTTTCAGATGTCGGATCGAAAGGACTAGGGAATTGTTAGCTTCTAAAATGTAGTTAAATCTTGTATTGTTGTCATGTCTAAAGCTGTCTGCCCATCTGTGTCTGTCCTGTCAGTCTGCAACAGAAAGAGACTTGTTGAAGGTGCCGATACGCCATTTTCACAACACGCCGAAATAAATACCATCATGCTTACAATATTAAACAGACTTTCCGAGATGCAGATTTTTATTAAGTATTCTGTTGTTGTAAACAAATGTCTGTCATAAATAGTTGTCGTAACCAGGATACATATCGGCGCCCACCTTCAGCAAACCTCTTACATAACCACGTCCAAGAGTTTGATATTATGGTTTCTTTAAAATCGTCTTCAATTCATTAGTAAATGAGGAGTTCAATTTTAGCATTTGGAGCTCGAAACAGCTTTATGTTTCCTTCCTAAAATAAATCATCAGCTCATTGTCAATATCATAAATAATGCATATTCCTGTCCCTAATTTATTATATATAGCACAAGAGGGCCATGATATCTTATGATATGACGTCATTCTTAATATGCAATTCTTAAAATGTAATAGATTCGACCTTGTGTACATTTGCAACCGACTTGCTCGTGTTCGAGTTTGATGTACAGGGCTAAATATTGATACCGGAAGACATCTTACAATTGCAAAGGGTGTGTACATATCGTAGCTTAAAGGTCACATGCAACGTAAAACACAACTTTGCAGATTCTGATACCTTTCGGTATGGACTTACCGAAAAAAAGCGTCAAAAATGCAAATTCAACTTATAAAGTTGAAAAATAACGCGATGAAAAAAAACGCGCGAAATCGGAGTTCAAACGTTTCACTCATTTTCCCCAGACTTTTCTGGGGAAAACGGGTTTCAACAGCTGGGCTGCGCTCATAGCATGTGCGCAGTGAAATAGGTTCGCGCAACTTGGAAGCTGGTTGTCCGGTGAATACTCGGTGAAGGCTTTGGTGTGAGCTATTTTTCTAATGTTTTGTTGATATCTCACAGGCGCGAGCTTTTTATATGTTATGACAGTAAATTAACTGTTTATATAATTTCACCACACGTTCTTCTTACCGAGTCACTTTCTCAGTTCGATACTTAAAAGCAACGTCATTATTTAGCGTTGACAGAATTTCTAACTGTGATATAGATATGTCGTTGTCACAGACAAAACTCAATGTCTTGTTTTATTGACATCTGTGTGTCTGCCTGCCTGTCTGCTAATGAAAATATTCAATACACATCTGCTATCACTGACCACATGTAATTTGAACTTAACACCAATCAGACTATACACCATAAACAAAATGCATTGATTTATGGCCCGAGTTTGGTCTCTGTCATATTATGTAATTACACAGACAGGCAGGTGTGATAGTTGAACAAATGACATGTTATGATGTCTGTTGATTGCAAAATGTTATACGCAAAAAATGAGCATGTATTTACAAAACCCAACATCTCTACATATACACACACAATAAGCCGTGAGGGCATATGCAAATGAACCAGCCGTTACACTTGAGTGCACACCCACCCGCTCTGACTGGGTTCGGTATCCCGGCTGCTTCGTTTCTTGGTAAGTAAACCGAAGTACACAATATTGTACTTTTGATTTGCGATTGTACGCTTATCATTTTGTTTATATGTTTTTTCATAACCAGCAATGTATATTATATGTCACGAATAAGTGATAATTGTGTTTTAATTATGTTTGATTTTTTGGTTGCATGTGACCTTTAAACAATATTGAAGATCTGTACCATTTCACCCTTATATGCCCATCATTAAACAACATTCGATAGCAATACATGTACATACCAAATAAATATTTTGATTCGGTCTTCAGTACAAGTATTTATTCGCTTTATACCAACCACAAACTATCAAGGTTTAACATCTGTTAGGTTATATTTCAAATATGCCTTCAAGAGCAGCAAGTATTTTAAATGCAATGTGAATCTTTTGTTAAAGTGATCCTATACTGTGCCATCTGCACTTCATGTAAAATTGGCCTATGGCCTTTCGCTCAATAAACATTTTAATTTGAATATAATCGAAGCCTAAGACATACTACGATTCACTACGGTAACTATAGAAACCGTGCAGGAATGAAAAACCAGAGTAGACAATAATCTGATTCTGTACATGCTGACAGAAATAACTTGTTCTCGGTTTCGAAAAAGAAACTTGTTCATTGACACGATTGAGCACGCGTTCTCGAACATGTGGAATTCATCAAGTCCGCTACGTGTTGCATATTGACTTACTAGTAAGTGTTGTGTGTTTGTTGATAAATGCAATATTTTAGCTATATGGCGGGCGTACTGATTAAACGACACACTGCATGCTATATTTGAAATTGTTCAATTAACTATTTACATATTATATATATACTTTTATAATTGCATAGAGGCCTGCATTTGCATTGATTTTGTTATGAAACGTATTGTATATTGACTGTCTATCGACTGTGCATCAATACCTGTTTACAAAGTCAGTTGTGTGCAGCTGCATTTAACGTTAGTGTCCATATTCTATTTTGCACACGTTTCTTAGCACACTATACCAGGTCAGTCTGATCTGTACTCAGGCGTGGTCGGTTTCTTAAACACCAACATAGTGTTGTCGCTCAATACAAACACTGGCAGTGTAAACAGTAGAACCAGTTTAGTCAAATCGTCACGGATGGAGTCAGTACATGGTTACATTCGTAATAAGTGACATTACACAGGCACATCTATAAATGGAGATTCGCACCACCTTCTCTGACCGCTGCCTGTTGGCTCAAGGCGCTATAGTTACTGCGCAAACTATCAGCAGAACCAGTTTAGTCAAAACAAGACGGATGGAGTCAGTACTGTCCTCTGTTTATAAATCTTTGAGCAATATGTAAAACTATCGTAATAACAGTGATATGGGCATTAGCGCGTGTCCAATGTTTCGGGGGTGGAGATGTCGCTACTCGGGGTAGTAGATGTTTTGCCTTTGGAAGTGGTCCCTCTAAAAACTCAAAGAATAAATTATGTTTTACTTATGGGGACAAGCCTATTGAAATTGTTGACAGTTACTCTTATCTTGGTATCAAGCTCCATCGAAATGGAAGGTTTGTAACAGCAATTAAAAGTTTAGTGGAAAATGCAACTAAAGCAATGTTTTCGCTGTTGAAAAAAGCTCGTAATTTGAATCTGCCTTTAGATTGTTTGATATCAGCTTTCAATACTATGATAGTCCCTATATTAATGTATGATTCAGAAATATGGGGTTTTGAATGTCTATCGACAATAGAGAAAACTCATCTAAAATTTCTAAAATATGCATGTGGTCTTCGAAACTCAACTCCCAATGTCATGCTTTATGGGGAATTAGGAAGATATCCGCTATATGTTAAGATATATAAAAGAATAATATCATTCTTGCATAAACTGGCTACAAACACCCTTAAATCGAAATTATCGACCCTTTTATTCAATTACATTATATCTTCTTCTCCAAACACTTTGCCTAAATTGAAATGGTTTAAATTATTCAAAGAGATCTTAGATAATTGTGGACTCTCAGAAATGTATGATTACCCGTTCCTATGTTCATCAGAATTTTGGGTTTCAAAAGTAGAAACAATACTCAAACACCAATATTTACAAAATGGCGATGTGAACTAGCGTCTAGTTCGAAAGAAAAAATTTACCAAAATGTTAAAGACAATCCATGCTTTGAAAACTACCTCTTCCTTCCCAAATCTATACATAGTCCAATTCTTAGATTTAAGTTATCAAATCACAATTTACTAATAGAAACAGGACGCTGGTACAACACTCTTAGAGAAAATAGACTCTGTAAACTTTGCGATTCTCCGTCTGTTGGGGACGAATTCCATTACCTTTATAACTGTGAAGCTCTTCTCCAACAGCGGATGATGTACATCCCAAATTATTTCTATGAATGGCCTAATCCGTTTAAACTTAAACGGCTATTTTCAATAAAGAAAACAAAACATTTAAAAAAACCTTGCTAATTTTCTAAATGCCTTGTTAAGTGCACTGAAATTGTAAACGAATTGTGATAATAATAATTTATGTAACTATTCTAGTATCCGCCATTTTGATTGTATATTTATGTTTAACTGTATATCATTATATTCTCATGTACCACCTAGGCAATTTATTGCTTTGGGGGAAGAGAGAAAGAAAGAAAGGGTTTGAATGATGATTTTTAAGGGTGGGTGGGTGGGAGGGGGTTTCCACCCATTTTGTTCCAGGGAGCTGAGGGGGTCAGCAATTTTGTACTTAAAAATATGTTTCAAACTATGCTTAGAAATTATGGGGGTGTCATTGATTTTGTACATGCCATGCAGGGGGCACTTATTTTGTACATACATTTTTTATTTTTTTGGGGGGGAATAATCACATATTCACATTGTACATGCTTCTCCATTAAAATCATCATCACCCACCCTAGCCATAAATTATGAACGGTCCCTAACATGCACGTGGTGGTCAACATCTGTGTTTGGAAACAATAACACTTGAGTAATTTTACGGGAGTTACAGATACAGGCGAAGTTAAACTAAACGTAGACCGACACGACCAACAATAGGAAACAGACATGCACGTTAGCACATATCAAGAAGACAGTTGTTCGCGAGAGCATAAACCTACACATGGTCTTCTGACCCGTGAACATCCGGGTTACAATTGGTCTCCACCAACAACCCATGCTTATCGTAAGAGGCGATAAATAGGATCGGGGGTCATCGCATCCCCATATGCATTGTTATAGATCGAGGCTCATGATGTTGATCACTTGATTGTCTGGTTATTTACAGGCCGCCGCAGGAAACACGCACCTCAACTTATACCGCGACAGCAAATATACAGTTATAGAATAATTATTATTTGTTACATCAGTCTCCAATGTCTCAATAATTGTCAATAAACCGACCAGGTGTTGTGTGAGGGCGCTACACTTACGACGGGGTTGATCGTACAATCACTGCTGTTTGTCAATACTGGAGAATGTCCAGGCCCACAAACACACATGGTATATCGTCAGTCAATCAACAACAATATTTGGTGACGGGGTATACGGGTGTGGGTCTGCCTCTCACAACAACACTATAACAAGTGAGAGATAACGCTCCCTGAGGCTTAGCTACCATTATAAGAAAAACCCGGCTTGCACATGATTTTAGCTAAAAAGGTTGGACAAGCCCTCAATACAATCTGTATAAAGCTTTTCAATCTATCGGGCTTACACGAAAACATTGGCTTGCTAGCCTTTCTTATTGTGCTACTCCCCGCGACATCACATGTACTTTCACATACTTTCCAACCCGGAAATACGGCGATGTTAATCATATAAAACCGATGAATCACACCAACTATATAGTTAGTAATGCACGTTTAGTTTTGCTGTGAACATTCCGATGGGGTCGTAATAATAACGCGTAAATGTGTCACCGGTGTAATGGAGTAATTTGAGACTGCAGTTGTTCTTAGTCATTCACGAATGCACCACCTTACTAGTGTACAACAAGACCGCCTCCGTGGTGTAGTGGTTGAGCGTCCGCCCGGAGAGCGGAAGATCGCGGGTTCGATCCCCGGCCGCGACATACCAAAAGACGTTAAAATATGGTACTTGTTGGTCCCTGCCTGGCGCTCGGCATTAATGGGTACAACAAGGACTGGTCGTCTCGGAGTCAGTATAATGTGTCTGAGTGGGGTGTTCATGCTTCACTGCGGCATGGTATCACAGTGGGCGAGCACTATAAAACCAGCTTCAGTCTGGGCTAGTACAAGCAGCCGCACATACACATACACACGCATGCACGTCGTCATATGAGCGAAATATTCTCAAGCACCTAATTTCACCTCACCTCACCTAGTGTACAGCATAGCACTGGTCATACTGATCGGAATACTAACGAGTCATCGGCATTAAACACAAGACAGAGGAGAGTGCGTGGAAGCTATCCTAAACATAACGTACTTGATCCAGGCTGTTGTATTCGGCACATCCATGCCGAGCCATTACGTCCGCGAAGTCGGCTGATACATGTCGACTGTCTCTCCGTATTTACACAATACACATCTATACACACTGACTGGTGTTGGGTACAACGGTCAGCCAAGGTTTAGATGAGAAGGCTGGCCGGTACGTTTTGTAGTTATTTAAAACTGTCGGTCTCTTTGAACCCAATAACCGATCATCGCAAACTTGTCAAATAAGTCCGGCCTCTCAAATTTCCGCATTTTACTTAATTACAGTCCGGTTTCGACTTGAAAAACGGACGCCACGTCATGGCACAGCTGTGCACAACGTCGGTGACTTAAAACACGAAATCCACTGAAATTTAGTCATCTGTGAGCTCGCCGAACACAAACACAGCTGGTTAATGGACGTAAATATTTAACAACACTCATTGACCATAGTATATATGTATATATGTAAGTTGTCAGCTCGTAAGCCTACTGACGATATACACAGCTGACTATGAAGAGAGGGTTTACCTGTTAAATACAGTCAGCTGCCATGAACCGGTGACCTAGCTTGCTGTGTGTGATGAGCCTGCTCTCCGCTGCAGGTCTTGTGTCCGTACATCAGCTTCTAAATACGTGTTTTCCACTTCCTGTTGAGCAGTGTTTATACGAGACTGGTTATTCAGCCGAAGGCTTGCATCTAGGTCGCCACGCGTGGGTCGATGCAGCTTACAATAACACAGGTGCAGTGACGCACTGTTCAGTTATTGCTTCCGTGTAAAATGTATTTGAATCACATTGCATTGTGTATATCCCGAGTTAAACCTGTAAAGCAATAAAAGCGGGTGTTGCTCATTCTGATTTGTCAAAAGTTGTCAGGTTTTTGTCAATCGTTCAGGCGTGACTGAGCGTTGCCATTAATGCGTCCCGGTAGCCATAGTAGTCAGAGTTCGCCGTGCAGAGTTGCTTCCCTTGAGCATGCCAAATACATTGTGATCGTGGGTTACTGTTTTGCATCGCTTTGAATATATTTGCACGTTGACCAGCACCTTCTCCGAAGTGTTAACACGCGTAACAGGAATTGCTACTATCGCTTTCTTCCTACATAATGTTGACACGTCGGGTTATTGCTGAACTATTGTTCCAAGCGGCTTCGATCTAAACCAACTCCTCACTAATTGTGTTCACTGACAATACATGCGTCGGCATAAAGGTGATGAGTGAGTGATTGAGGTTTTAGTTTTACGCCGCTTTTAGCAATATTCCAGCAATATCACGGCGGGGGCCACCAGAAATGGGCTTCACACTTTGGACCCATGTGTGGAATCGAACCCGGGCCTTCAGCGTGACGAGTGAACGCTTTGACCACTAGGCCACCCAACGCCCCCGGCGGCATAAGAGCTGCAACAAACACCAGACATATCGGCATGCATTAATTCATTCACATATTAAGACACACACTTTAGGTTTATTCATAACATGACGGAAGAGTTTCGTCATAATATAGAAAACAAATTAAATCCATTATAGTTTTAAAACAATCATTCATGCAGTTGGTTTGAGACGCTCACAATCCCCGCCGTCTCCACCGTCTCCATAACACTGTTGTCTGTCTTCAATCACACTTTTCTTGTCCTTAGCTGTCCTTATAGTTTCGTACTGAAAACAAAGCATAACAACTTCGTTATACACAATCCAAGTGATTATCAAATGAATTTGTTTACAAAATACTATTATTCAATTATTAATACACGTCTACGAAATCACCGTCTACGAACCAGTCTGGGCTACGAATCCACCGCGCCTACGAACTGGTTCAGCCTACGAAAACACTGTCTCCCGGTTGACCCTTCAACAAACAAACAAAACAAACAAACAAAACGACCCGGGGCACAACAAAACAATTAATGAACTAACAAAATACAACAAAACAACTAAACATAAGCTACAAAAAAACAATCAAAACAAAAAACACAATAAAAATACAACAAAAACAAAGACAACAATAACCAAACCTCTGAATAATATATCAATGTAAAAATTATCATTTGTTGTTTAATGAGTTTCTCCAAGACATAATGGTCAGTGTGTTGTGTGTGCGTGGGTAAAAATTCGAATATCTTTTGATATTTGATGTTAATGATGAAATCATTTATTGGGTTAACTACATTTCACGCGACATGTTTCAATATATAAATCAATGCTAGTCGACATATGCATCAGTCGTACTGATGGTTTGATAGAGGACAAACTTATGTGTAAGCAGATCTATTCAAACTAACTCAGTAAACTGACCAACAAGAAGAAAACAAAACGAGCACCTGTGATTCAGTCCATCACCAGGCCAGAGACCATATAGCGGTACATGCATGGTCTCCGACCAGGCCGAACCGGGGATACACTGGACACTACACATACACAACAAACATTAATAAAAGGGCGGACATGTTACCCCGTAATACTTTTGAAACCCAAGGCGCAATTTACTTACAATTTTATCCTATGAGGATTTATGTTGAATGTCCTCCGTATTTTAAGTAGACACCCCCACTTCCGGTTGTACACTTCCGGTATATTAGCCATGTGGTTTTGTTGACAAGCGAAGAAGTCGTATTTGTCTTGAATTTAGGCGATACCAGATGTTTTAAACATGTCTCGGATTATTGTCAAGAATCTACCAAAAGGGGTAGGTATTGATTTGTTGCATGTTTTACTTCTTAGTTGGGGTGATTTTGTAAATTACGAAATGGGCAGATGTCAGAAAACACATCCAGCAGACATAGTTTACTATATATACTGTAGAGAAGGATGTCAGCGATCAGCTCTAGGACCTGGGACAACCTGGAATATTGCTGAGTGAGGCGATTACAATAAACCAACCCATGTTGTGCTGATGGTGAAAGACAGACTTCAATGCATGTGTTATCAAATTAACTTGTCCTGTTTTGCTTCAGACCAAGGACGAGAAACTGAGAGAGCTGTTCAGTCAGAAGGGGGAGGTGACAGATCTGTCCATGAAATACACAAAAAATGGCGTCTTCAGGAATTTTGCCTTTATTGGTTTCAAATCAGAGAAGTCAGCACTTCAGGCCATCAAGCATTTCAACAACACCTACTTTAATAGCACAAAGATGCAGGTAATGTTGTTTTTTTAAAATGGATCAAGTCAGCTTATGAATAAAAAATCTGGTTGTACCACAATTACAGCAATCGAAACAAATTGACCTAGCCAGTATGCATAGGAACATTAACAGGCCCCCACAAATTTCTGCCACACTTACAAGAAAATCTACACGTATTCATCATGACTGAGACATGATGTCAGTTGGATAATGATGTTTGTTTATGCTCAATTCGAGGTATTATTTTCACCCATAACATAATGGTAAGCTCTAACAGATAAAAGTGTTACTTACCACAGTCAATAGTTCTTCTTCGGTCGCCATTTTCCCGCCGTTCTTGTTCCGGAAATGACGCGCTCGTGTCGAAAATTACAGATTGGGGACCGAAATAAACGGAGTTGTAACCGTACCGTACCGTTCGATTTCCAAACGAGATGTCGAATTTGCAACTGAATAAGCGACTATTTCTGCCAAATTTGATGTTCGTGCATGAAAACCAGATCGTCTTTTTCCATTCTGAACGCGTTGGGGACCAAAATAGATCGATTTCCTTCAATTCCTGCTATTATATGCTCTGAACTGGAGGGATTTCATTCCATATACACATTCTTGCTTCCGTTGTTTAGGGGGGCCTGATTAAGGTATTACAATGGAGGCTGATGTAAAGTTTCAATAGACATCATGAATTCAGGGTTATTGTAGCTATACTGAATTGTGAATTACATCTACACAAACACCTGGATCCATTCCCATGGTTCTCGTGATCTCAGATTACCTCCCCTTGATTCAATTATTGGGTTCGCTTTGCTAATCTGCTCAGCCTAATGAAAATATCCAAATGTATGTTGGCCCAACACTGTATGGCAAACCAGGTACAGTGTTGGGTCAACAAGATCAACAACAGGATGTCCAGTACCTTAATTACTGCAGAGTTTTATGAGAAACTCAACATTGAAAAGATAATAAAACGATGTGAAAGATAATAAAACGATGTGAAAGATAATAAAACGATGTGAAACCCTTCCAAATCTGTTTGATGGTTCGTAAAAATCAATGGCAGATATGGATCATGGAACCTTTATTGTGTTTTACTTTTGGCAATTCATGAAGTGTATATGAGGCAAAAAACAATTAAAAAAATGTTTTTGTGTAAGTTTACATTGTTGGCCAATAAAAACATTATGATTTTTCAATAGAATCATGACAACTTTTGCTTAGTCATAGTCATAAATAAGTCCTTGTCGGTTTGATTTAACTATAAACAACGTGTGATTCTGTTTGAGATTCCAGTGTATTAAGAGTTTTGTTTAATTTCAAGGTGGAACTTGCAAAAGATTTTGGTGACAAGACCAAACCACGAGCTTGGAGTAAATATTCTTCAGAGAGCTCCTCCAATCAGAAGAAGGCCAAGGCCGGAACGGCAGGAGAGAAACAAGCTGCAGGGACAGACAAGAAACTGGTATGAAATAAGTCTTTGAAGTAATACACCATTGTCCTATCTGGAGTGCAGTATTGTCGCAGCTAGAATACATTGATATCACAGGTAGAATGCATTGATATCACAGGTAGAATGCATTGATATCACAGGTAGAATGCATTGATATCACAGGTAGAATGCAGCAATGTCACAATGAAATACTCTATTGTCACCACGGGAATAAATTATTTTCTTGGCTAAATACGCTTTTTTCATAGTGGGAATTTGTTATTGTTCCGCTGGGAATGTGTTACTGTTTACCAGCTGATGTCAAATGAAACAACATGGATGGTTGGATAGCCTAGTGGTTAAATCGTTTGCTCATTGACGCCGAAGACCTGGGTTCGATTCCCCACATGGGTACAATATGTCAAGCCCATTTCTGGTGTCCCCCACCGTGATATTGCTGGAATATTGCTAAAAGCGGCATAGAACCATACTCACTCACTAATACAAGCACAAGAGTTAGTTGCTACTCCTACATGTAAGGCTGCAGTGATAAACCTTAGTGATGTCATCAGAACCTTGATTTACAGGCTGGTGTGGAGAGGAAGAAGAAGGCCAAAGACGAGAAAATGAAAGAATTTCTTGGTGAAGTGAGTTATAAAATAAGCTTGCCATTAACCACATTCTTAATGGGTTGTACAGCAAAACAGTAATTATAATCTAGGAAACAATGTTGGAATCACCCTGTTACCTTTTCCTTCATGTATTCTTACCTGATCAAAGGGTCATCAAAAACCCATGCTTGTCGTCAAGGGTATCCAACGGGATTGGGTATTCAGGCTCACTGACCTGGTTGTCATTTTATCTCTAGATCAATGTTCCTGATGTCCATCACTGGATTGTCTGGTCCGGATACACTAATTTACAGAAGCAGCCATATAACTGGAATATTGCTGAGTGTGGTGTTAAAAAACCAAAACAAACATATCATGTATTTCTGCTTCTGTTATTTTTGACAACCATGGCATAGAATGTTCATTAAAGAGCAATAAGAGACTTAAGTCCAGTTCCTCTCACTTGACCTACTCAACACAATCCATCCCGATCATGGCCAAGCTGACTGCTGGTATGACGTCATCTTCCAGCTCGGGGATGATCCAGAGTTCAAAGAGTTCCTGGAAGTTCATGAAAACTCATCGAGGAAAAGCACATGGAGCAATGACACGAGTCAAGCAGCAGTTGCCTCCCCTGACAAACAGATGAAGAAACGCAATGATGTCACCTTTGATGACGAAAGTAGCAGCGGTGAAGAAGACAAAAGTGAAGACAGTGATGATGACACAAGTGATGACAGAGACAATGAAAAAGGTTTGTGTTGAGACATGTATTTTGGGTGAGTTAATTTGCTGAATAACCATGTCAAACTCTGTATTCTGCTTGTCAGAACATGTTCTTTTGGGGCATTATTTTCAGTACATTGTAGGATTTGTTACGGATCTGGGCCCCGTTCTGCAAAACAATCGTAGCTCTAAGATGATCGTAACTCCCATATTTTAACATAGACTTACGACAGTTGTAGTACTATGATAGCTTTGAGGAACGGGGGCCCTGGTCCATGTTGCACAAAACATGACCTCGGTCAGTGTCACAGGACTCTGATCCCACTTGGCCAAGGTTGTAGTTTGTCGTGTTATGCTTGGGGTTACACTTTCTCAGTATAGTACAGAATCTAGTACTTTTAAAGTGGCGGTGGCTGAGTGGGTGGCAGTTAGGTGCCTGACAGTGTGGGTTCGAATCTGGATGGGACTCAATCTAACAAAAGTACTAGAATCTGTACTTCACTGAGAAACTGTACTCCCAGATAAAACTTGTCCCAGAAATACTTTTTCACTTCTGAGATCCATTGACCATTTTCTTCTTGTAGATGTGAAGCAGTCGAAACCCGCTGCAAAGACGGCGCTGTCCGATCTGGAGGTACGTGGTGCTAGTGTGTAGGAAGAATAGATTCCTTCAAAACACTGCGCAGATAGACATGATACAAAAATCAGTAACATAAAAATGGCTGTATTTTTGTATACACTACAATATGGGAACGCTGGAAAACAACCTCTTCATTGACTTAGTGGTCTATTGGCTCCAGGGAAGTGCTTGAGACTCGCCATTTTGTATTGCTCAGATACTAATGTACCTGTACATGTGAAAGTTCATTCCAGAATAGACCCATGAAGATCCGGGTTAGAATATTGATCTTCAGTAACCCATGCAACTAAGAGGTTTCTCTTGCAAAATGTCTTCTCATATCAAATGGCCCACACAAAGGGGGGCAAAACTTTGGCTAGGTTTGTTTCTACTTGATCTTAAGTTCCCAGCATTTGAATCAGAACATATTTGAGTATCCGTGGTGAGAGGTACTTTTGTCTGTCTTGTTGGCTCTATAAGGTTAGAACGCTGCCATATAGCTGGAATATTGCTGAGTGCGGCGTAAAACTAAACTCACTCACTCACTATAAAGTGAGCTACAGTACCCAGGCACTATTGTCATATGTCCCTTGTTTCCAGTATTTGAAGACGATGATGACGTCATCCGTACTTCTAAGTGAATCTGATGACTCAGACGAAGAGTACAAAGAAGATACTAAATCAAAGAAACAGAAACTTGTTGAAGGCAAAGTGAAGAAGAAGAAAAAGGGTTCCAAGCCAGATAGCTCAGATGCAGCGGAAGACGATTCAGGGAAGACAACCACTCCTAGACAGGTACATTTCTGTTCTGTTTCTGTGGGTGTTTTGTTTCAGTACATTAGCAACTCTAGTGCAGAAGTCAACAGATTATAGTTATGGTTGTGAGAAAATTGTGACTTGAATCTACAATATGTGTCTCCACAGATACATCTGTATACACAAGTTGTGTCCATTATGGATGTGGTGGATCTCACATTCCTGGTCCAGCTGGAATACAATCAGATGAAGCTCAAAACTAAACTCACTCACTCACTCATGGATATGAAAAGACATTCCATGATTAGTGTGAAATTGTGATGCATGAACTGTACCAAGATCCATGTTATTGTGTCTGTTGACTTTATGCACACCTTGTTCTTCTCTTTAATGCCAATAATTCCTTCATGCCAATAACAGTGCCGTTGATATTTTCAGGTTGAAGATAAGCCGAGATATGTTGCAAAGATCCGAGGGCTGTATGGGAAATACAATGAGGTAGTGTACCACTTGTCATGGTGAACTGTTGGTTTATATCTCACGTATCACATCTTCAGATCCAGGGTTGTCATGTGACATTATGGGAGATATGACCATGATTACATCACATGCATGACCACAACGTCTTGTTGCGTCAGTCACATGATCGAGTCACGGAAAGTGAACCCCATTTTTTTCTCATTCTTGGTTTTTCTTGTGTTCCTTCCTGTGGTGGAAGTAGCATTACCCTCTTATCTTAATTTCATGTAAAATACTTTAATTTCATTGGTCAATGAAGCTTTAACAAGTTTCCGTGTCACTCCTCCCAGGAGGGTGACAACTGGAAATAATATTAGTAGTAAATATGACACATGCAGTGCCCAGAGTTCGAAAACCTTTCGATTAGGTGTGTTTTTTGAGTTCACTATGTACACATTTATTTTACAGACTTTCACTGCTTTGTTTAAACTATTTTATACATTGAATCATTTGCACACTCAACTTAAACATAATTAACCATTTTTATAGTAGTTTTAAGCTTGTCAGAATATGTTTCCCTGATTTTGAAAATCCGGTTGAGAAACAGGCGCCATGTTGTTTACATGCCATATAGTCGGTAGCGATCTTCAAAATAAGATAGAATAATATTTTGTACATTTAACATGGCGGTAGGATAAATACGGCTCGGGTGACACTGCTACTACAAACAGGCATACACCAGACCTGTTATACCACCTGTGTCTGGCTTTCTGTCATGTGTTCACTTCAAAACCCTTTTATCAACCTCTGCAGATCTGTATCTTTGGGCCAGGTCTCAAGTAAATTCTCATGTTTTTGTTTTTCAGAAATTGATCAAAGAGTTCTTCCAACCTCTAAGCACTGTGTCGATCAAGTTGCCCAGAAATGCTCGCAAGAACCTCATCGGTAGATACTAATTTACTCTGTGACTTAATTGATTTGCTTGTCATTGCACCCCCAAAGTCTTGTTCATAATATTGATCACTGTTTGTTTGCTCTGCACTCATATATATGGAATATTGTTGGTTGTAATGTTTAACATAAAAAAAACTGAGTGAAAAATCTATAAGTTAAGCTTCTCACTCACAGTCTCACTCACATACAAACTCACTCACACAGACACAGAATCACTCACAGACTCACAGACTCACTCTGATTCAGATCACTGACTCATAGTCTCACTCACAGACTCACTCAGTCTCTTACTCACTCACAGACTCACTCACTCTCTCACTGTTTAATTCTCTACAGACAAGCCTGGTTATAAGCCAGCAAGCATAAGCATGATATAATATATATATTTCATGATCTGTGCGACCTCACTAAGCTGGTTTCTGTTGACAGGTGTTGCCTTTGTTGAGTTCACCTGTGCCAAAGATTTGGATCAAGCTTTGAGGAAAAACAAATCCTTGATCAGTAAGCTCTATGTTATCTATTCAATAACTGAATAATTATCATGTAAATGATGCTTTCAGATATATTTAGTCTCCCTGTACAATATTGTGCCAATCAGCAAGTGAACACAAATACTCTAAGCCTGTGGTTTATGCTGATGTGGTCGAGTAGTTAATGTAATAAGGTGATATGGACGTGCTCAAACCTTGTATGGGGCACTTGGATAGGTCACTTCCAGATCTTGTTATAGTTTGTTTAGGGGTCACTTCCTAGAAGTTTGTTTGTACTTTAAAGCTAGGTCTGTAGGTAGGGTTACAATTGATCTTCAGTATCCCATGATTGTCATAAGAGGCAACTAACGGGATCAGGTGGTCAGTCTTGCTGACTTGAAACATGTCATCGTGTTCCAGTTGTGTAGATTGATGATCATGATGCTGATCACTGGTTTGTCTGGTCCAGACTCGATTATTTACAGACTGCCGCCTTATAGCTGGAATATTGCTGAGTGCAGCATAAAACTAAACTCACTCACTCACTGTAGGTAGGCAATCGGTAGTGAGGTACCCTCATACCTTCTAAGGGGGTCATAAACAAATTACTGACCTATCAGTGTGGAAGTTGGTTGGGTCACTTCCTGTTTGGTGCTACTTCAGCGGTAGGCCTACCTACAGCAGAGCACGCTCTGGCTTGTGGGGAGTGCAATATGGGTCTCCTAACTCAAATATAGATACCTTTTAGTCTTTGTAATGGAATTAATATGTTGACTGTTACTGTGGTTACAGATGGCAAGCGGATCAGCATGAAGAGGACTCAGGAAGAGGCTGACCTCAAGGTCACCGAGCATGAACCCAGAGCATGGGAACTAAAAATAGTATGGGATATTTTATGTTTTGATGGTGGTTCTGTATCCAAGGTGATGTTAATGTTGAAGATTTTCTCACACTTTTATTTATGTTGCCTAATTAGTTTTTTGAAGCGATAATTTGTACAAAACCCACAAGAATAGTTTTGAGGTATAGAAATGAACTACTGTTGATAATGATAGTCCACTGTACAAAACCCACAACTTTCTTTGATGTTATAATGTGAACTTCCCTTCCAATATCATGTTCAGATATCATCAGTGCCAATTTGGTTACTCGCGTGGGCTAGGACATAAAAAGTATGCATGTTAACTATATGTGACTGATTGTTTTACATGTTTAACATGTACCTTTTGTCAAACAAGTCAAACAAGAAAAGCCCGCCCTACAGTGAACAAGAGGCTTGCCAAGTCGTTTACATTTCTGTTGTTATCAGTCAAGTAGTGACCTTACGTCAGATAGACATCCCAGTTCTTGGGTCCCTGAAATTCAGTACAGAGACCCCTTAGGATTCCAACACAGACCCTGTTAGATCCCCATGTAGAATACTGACTGACTGACTGAGTTTGGTTTTACGCTGTTTTTAGCAATATTCCAGCAATATCATGGCAGGTGGCACCAGAAATGGGCTGCACAAATTGTACCCATGAAGGGAATCGAACCTGGGCCTTCGGCGTGACAAGCGAACACTTTAACCACTAGGCTGATGAGCATGTAGAATAACGCTTTAACCACTAGGCTACCCCATTTGTGGCGTCACTGTCTGCTTGCTTATCTGTAACGTTACACAGGATTACTTTGCCCTGGACGCAATTTTGTTTGACTAAATTTTAGCATTATGTATTTCGAATTCAGCTGTAAAATGAAGGTATGGTTCCAGGGTATTTAACATATTGGATTTGAGATAACTGGAGCCTGGATAAATGAAGGTTCACATAATCTGGTATTATGTATTTGTTTTGTCCAGCAACAAGACCGGGCGGAGGAGGATGAAGGTATAGCTGAGGTGAGTTAATGGGTGCTGAACAGATCCATGTCTGTAATTTCTACTTGCTCATGCTATGAATTCAAATAAATTTAAAATGTCTCAAAATCTGACCTTTTACTTTGATACTATTCTATTTGATGATGTACTATAGTATCTGTTGGATCTAACTGGGCTGGATGCTTGAGCCAGTCAGATGTTGTTGTCTTCCTGCTTAACTGGCTTGTATTGAGAATACAGAAGTCTAAGGCCCCCCCAAAATATATGTCCGTTGCCTATTACATGCTTGTTAAAAATAGGGTAGGTGAGTCGGTTTTATCCTCTCTTTTTTACGCTTTAAAAGAAATAATATTTTAGCACCAGGTGGGCACCTGAGAAGGTTTTAACAAGAGTACCATATCATGTAGTGACAATGCCTTGTGATGAAACACTGAAAGATTTCTATATCAAATTATTATTTATGTTATTTATTTGCAGGTTTTGTCAGTGAGAGCCCATTATGCCAATTCGATGCAATCCATTTTAGCCCTACGTACACTGAAAAACATGAAAATATCATACTTGATTTGGATGAAAATGATAAGTTGAAATGCACTCCAGTCATGATTTTGACTTGGTTAAAAAAATGTTTTGGGGGTGTTTGTTAGGATAGAGTCAGTTGGGTTACCAGAAATTGTATTTTTTTGCCTAAACACACTGTGTGAGTACACTTGTCATTTAGAAAATGGTCAAATGTAATATGTTATACTAGTATTTGAGATTACACTTTCTCAGTAAAGTACAGATTCTGGTACATTATCGGGTTGTTTCCCGTCCATTTATTTGAACCCACACTCTCCAGAATGACAATCTGCTGTCCACAATGGCAGGTAGGATGGTCATGTTTATGCTGTGACAGGAAGTGTTGGTTGTGTGACTTTCATCAAGATGTTTGCTGTCTGTTTCAGTCCGGGAGGCTGTTTGTGCGGAACCTGGCGTACTGCTGTACAGAGGATGATATACATGCTTTGTTTAACGAATATGGTGAGCAGATATTTATGCTTGTTATATACAGTCAAATCCCGATGAGTCGAATCGCTGGGGACCAAGTAATAAATTTGACTTATCCATGTATTCTACAGACATAGGTATGTCTATGAGGGTAGAAAAAATATGATCCACTGTATCCTAATTCCTCCTAATTCCTCTGCCCTAAGCATTTGTTTATCTAATGATTTCCCTATCACTAATAGGGGCACCTTATCAGTTCCAGTCTGATTAGCACAGACAGTGATTTCCGTAAAATCTCTAATCTGCCTTTTGAACTCACCCGTCAATGGCGGAAAGGTGTGAGCCGCGCTGGTTTGTCAATTGGATCAGTTTGCTACACCAATCAACTTCTCATTGACTGACTTCGGCTTATGTATACAAGATTGCTGTTGTTTGAATCTCATGGGACCAGATTTCCTTTTCGAGTCCTCGTGTGTATTTATGAGACGACTTCGTGTAACCGGAAATCAAATGATGACAACTATAACAGGGAATGGTGGGGACCGACAGGTACTTCAAGTTATGCATAATATTCGAGACACCGGCATTCGACTCATCGGGATTTGACTGTATTACTGATCACATACTGTATGAAGCAGAAACTATCATACCAATACCTTACTTGAGTGTTCAAAAACAGTGTTCAGATATGTCTGTTGTTCATGTCCAAGATGGTTTGAACAAACATCTGTTGGATGTGAATTGATACTTTCTGTGAATCGGGTAGTTAAAGCTGACTGTTCCATGATAAAAATAATTTTAAAAAATCAGTTCAGTGTTAAATGATGAGGACAAATGTGATGATGTTAACGTAAGTTTCTTTGTATTTAGGATACTCAATATTTATACATAGAAACAGGACACAGTGTGAAAACAGAAGCTAGTAGGTTGTTACACATGTGCATTTAAGTAATGTTGTATCAATCTTCTGATACATTCTTGATGTAGTTGCATTAGTGTTCACCAAGTAGAGTTGTCTCCCTTAGGCCAGGATCTTGTGATGGGATGGTAATTTCCAGTCCTCACTTATTATGATCCCTATTGTGTTCACATTGTATCACACCACCTCCGCCGTCATATGAGCAAAAATATTTCCCGATAACGACTTTAACCCAATTTAACCTCACCTCACCTTCACATTGTATCACACTTATGTAGGAGTGAAAATTGGCACAAGTTGGCCAGTTTTGTAATGAATCTTGTCTTCTTTGTACCCTACTACCTTACATGATTGATGTGATTGACATGATTGATGCGATTGACATGACTGAGATTGACATGATTGATTATTCAGGTCCCCTGACAGACGTGAGTGTTCCAGTTGATCCATTCACCCACAAGATCAAGGGTTTTGCACATGTGACATTCATGATGCCAGAGCATGCTGTGAAGGGTTTTGTGGCGCTGGATGGAACCGTCTTCCAGGTAGAGGCTTCAGACAACTGCCAACCTCAAGTGACCTTATACCAGTTGACCTTTCATAGGGCTATTTCTTCTTGTGATATTTGAACAATTGACATTTGTTGTGACCTTTCATTCAAAAGTGAACAACTGGTGAACTACTAGTGAACTGCCAGTGAGCCTGCTGTCTTATTTCACTCACTCACCCTGCTGTCTGATTTCACTCACTCACCCTGCCTGCTGTCTGATTTCACTCACTCACCCTGCTGTCTGATTTCAGGGGCGAATGTTACACATCCTTCCTGGAAAACCCAAGCCAGAAGACATCGAAATAACAGGTGAGTTAGTTCACTGAAGAGAGCGGAGCGCAGACATTGGGCTTCTCCAGCATCAGGCTGGCAGAGATGACAACCTCTACGATTTCATCATAGTCGCTATGAATTTTAGCCTCAAACTTGGCCAATACGATTGCACTAGAAATTCTTTGAAATTTGAAGAAAGTTCATTACAATTCCAATATATAGACAAAAACATATATTTTCGTCGATTAAATACATTTTCGGACTTCACCTTCCATTCATCAAATTTAATGATATATCTGAACTGGAGTGAGAGAGTGAGTGAGTGAGCGAGGGACAATTTGGAAATCTGCTGTTGGAGGTACCATATGTGAAATTAAAGCTGCGCTCTTGAGTAGTGAAGGTCCGGGTTAGAATGAACCTTCAGTAACCCTTGCTTGTCGTAAGAGGCGACTAACAGAATCGGGTGGTCAGGCTCGCTTGCTTGGTCAACACGTCATCGATTCCCAATTGTGCAGATCGATGCTCATGCTATTGATCACTGGATTGTCTGGTCCAGACTCGATTATTTACAGCCCGCCGCCATATAACTGGAATATTGCGGAGTGCAGCGTAAAACTAAACTCACTCACTCAGTCACTTGATTAGTGTTATATTATATTTCTCAGAATCCGTCATGATTTTAAGTATTTAGTTGACTTCTAATTTTATGGTCAAACTACTAATTTTGATCCTTGAAAGTACTATTTGCAACACTTTGGGGTTGGCATCTCTGGGTGTGTCAAGCTTGTTGGACTAGGTGTCTGTTCTGTAGACTGGCAGTCACAATGGCTGCACAATCTGGTAGTTCAGTGTTCATATGACACTTAATTGACTGTGACTCGATACTCAACACTCGAAACTCGTGCATTATGTGGCTTAAGCTGAGTGAGAACGTCTGAAGGATGATTTGTTGTAGAGAGAAGGGAAATACGTTGATGACCTGATCAATCTCTCTGTTAGTAAAACAATAGACATCAACACATTGTGCAGTTTGTGCACGTCCTGAAACATTCATTTTACGGCAGAAGTACTTGCAAGGTATTTTTGGTTTTCAGAAAAAACATCTTTTAAGAAGAAAAAAGAAGCAGAACAGAAGTCTATGGCTAAAAGGTGAGGACTGGTGACTGGCGGCTGGGACTGATGACTGCTGGCTGGGACTGGTGACTGCTGGCTGGGACTGGTGACTGCTGGCTGGGACTGGTGACTGCTGGCTGGGACTGGTGACTGGCGGCTGGGACTGATGACTGCTGGCTGGGACTGGTGATATCCTTCATTTGTGATATCGCAGGTTGATTTATAAAAACATGCTGTGCATCAAGCATAGTCATACGGCCATCATTGTGTTTGTCCAGGTTTATTATTGTTTGTCCAGTCTTTTTTTGGTGTGGCAAGTCACCCTGCTAAACGCAATGTCACTGTGTGACTGCAGCCGAGAAGCGTGAAATTTGTAAATTTAAAGAAAGCCATCCTTCAGCCAGTTTAGACCATATCATCAAACATTTTGAAAAATCCTCTTGACATGCCATTGGTAAATCTACAATTGGGGACATTTTAAAATCTAAGGATAAATGGTTAGTACTTTCAGAATATTCGGCCTCTATTTCTCGTGCCAGAAATGCAAAATACCAAAATTTGGAAGAACACCTCATTCTTTGTATTAATGACTTGAATAGCAAAAATTCTGCAGTAAATGATGCCATGATTGTTCAGAAAGCGGAATTGTTTGGCTCACAACTCAGCATTTCGGATTTTTCCTATTCACGTGGTTGGCTGTCAAGTTCAAATCTCATTTCTCTCTCTCCCAAAAAAACTCTCAGGCGAAGCAGCTAGTTCAGATAAAACGGCAATTTCAATAGGGAGAGAAGAGTTGAAATCAGTGCTCAAGAATTACGAGCCTGATGATATTTTCAATGTGGATGAGACAGGTTTATTTTATAAATTAGGCCCCAATTACACTCTGGCTTCGAAGGCTTGCGCAGGCGTGAAAAGATCTAAAGAGCGCATCACAGTAGCATTCTGCTTCAGTGCTCGTGGAACAATGAAAATGAAACCATTCGTCATCGGCAAGGCAAGACAACCGAGGTGCTTCGGCTGAAATTTCAACCTGGAATTGTATGTCCGTTATCGCCATAACACCAGAGCATGGATGACCAGTGAATTATTTAGTAACCGGTTGCGACACTTTGACAGATCCATGCGTCTGAAAGGTCGTACGGTCATCCTACTTTTAGGTAATGCTGCCAGCCATAACCACAAGGACGTTCGGCTGACCAACATCACCGTGCACTTCCTTCCTCCCAACACCACTGCATATTCATCCAATGGACGCTGGTATCATCCAGAACTTTAAAGCCCTTTACAAGAAGTGGCTATGAAACACTACATGAGAATGGCCAACCCCAGACGCTAAGGTTAGCTATCCGGTTCGTCAAGTCTGCCTGGGATGGAGTGAGTGTGAAGTGTATCAACAACTGCACAAACACGTTGACATAATTCCGACCACAGCTGAGACTGAGGACGAAAACAACGATGACATCCCCCTTGCTGAGCTGCGGAATTTGATGCAGCAGTTACCAAGAAGTGATGGGGACGAAGTCCCAACTGATGAGCAGTACGTGGATGAAGACACTGTCGTAGACACCGGTCATGAGCTGACTGATGACGAAATCATCAACAGAGTGCAGCCACCGACAGACGACCAGTCAGACGACGAGGACCAACAAGCAGTTGTCCCACCAACAGTAGCAATATGTCCGGAGAAACGGGGTTCGACTGTACCTGGATATGTATCTCTGGCTACACACGAAACTCCTTGTAGCGTTATAAGGAATGTATGACATCAAGGTGGTCCTTCATTCACTGGCAACTGATATAAGCCATGTCATAATGATTCTAATTGTTGCGACACAGAAATGTAAGGAATGTCTAATCCTGGATGTTATGTTGCTGGGTACTGGGTGCAAGCGTAGACCAACATCCTCTCCTGTATGTGTTGTTCTGTTAAGGTGGGTACAGCGTGGACCAACATCCTCTCCTGTATGTGTTGTTCTGTTGGTGGGTGCTGGGCGTGAGACCAACATCCTCTCCTGTATGTATGTGTTGTTGCTGGGTACAGCGTAGACCAACATCCTCTCCTGTATGTGTTGTTCTGTTGCAGTTCCCACAACTGGAACACCATGTTTATTGGCGCCAATGCCGTGGCCGACACTATGGCGGAGAGATACGGCACCAGCAAGAGTCAGATCCTTGATGCTGTGAGTAGCTGCTGCTCCGAATCAGAGAGTTATTTTATTTTGAGAATTTGGTGAGCAGAGTTATTGCCCTTAGTCATCCAAGAGCCTGATTAAGATTCTTGGTATCATTTATGTCAGGTTGGGTTGCCCTGATGAAGATTCGTAATAAAAATAAAAATGTTTCATGCCAGAGTTTTGGAGGAGGAGGATTATGATGATGATGATGATGATGATGATGATGATGATGATGATGATGATGATGATGATGATGATGATGATGATGATGATGATGATGATGATGATGATGATGTTTGTATTAGAGCGGGAAGGAGAGCCTGGGGGTGAGGATGGCGCTTGGTGAGACACAGATCGTGTCGGAGACGAGGGATTTCCTGCTTGACAACGGTGTCAGTCTGGACAGCTTCAGTCAGGTAGGGTTGTCCGTCACTTGCTCTTGTATATCAGAACAGATGTAAACTATTTAGTATCAGGAATGAATAATAACAATCAAAATCCATTCTTATTGTCATTGACTGAAGATCAGTATATGTATCAGTATATGTATCAGTATATCATTATATCGTTTTATACATAAGAAATATACTTCATGCAAAAGCCCCACCCCGAATGATTCTGTAGGTAATGTATTATATATAAATGTAGAAATAGAAATATTTAAAATTCCACGATGTACAACTCATATGATGAATCCGTCTCAACCTGCTTGTCTCAGGCCGCCGCTCCCCGCAGTAAGACTGTCATCCTGGCCAAGAACCTCCCGGCTGGAACCAATGAGCTGGAACTACGGGAGAAGTTTGAGAAGTATGGAACTCTGGGAAGATTCCTTCTGCCGCCAGCCAGAGTCTCTGCGCTCATTGAGTTCCTGGAACCAGCGCAGGCTCGGTCTGCCTTCACCAAACTGGCATACACAAAGGTAGCACCCGCTTGTCCTCCACATCAGGGAACCACCAGTGTTCTGTAGGTTGTGAGATACAGGGGTTCTCATGTATCTTGGGGCTGTCTTACAGGGGGTGCTAAACATTCCGAGGAGGAAATTTGTTGTCTGCACCCTGCTTACATTGAACTAACAATAGATACACTGCAAGTAATGCATGACCTTTGACTAGTTAACCTAGCAAATGTTTTACAAGTACTGTAAATCATGAAATTAATGCGAGCATTATATTAATGCGAAAAATGCGTCTGTACTCTTCTCGCATTATTATAATGACGCATTTCAGTCTGATGATGTCTACTTAATAAAAGACAGAAAACGTAAATCTGTTGACACTACACATTACACCAATACAGGTCACTTCCTCATTACAGGTATCTCAAGCCACATGTAATTATCACTGGTTACAATCACTGGTCATTGTTTAAAGTCACTCAAGCACATCAGCCAGATCAGACATTCTCCAGCCACTTGTTTGTTGTACCTTGGTAGATGACTTGTGTCTTTCACGTCGGATTACATTTATACATGTTGTCAGAAGACAAGTAGTAGCAAGCAATCACGTGATCAAACATGGCAGCGTAATCAAAACATCCTCAGCTCATTTCCATTCATTGCTTAACAAGCTCAATTCATTCTATCATCAACACAGATTCCTAAGCTCGCATTAATTTCGTGACGCATTTTAAACTAGACCCTCGCACTCGCATTACATTTGTGACGTATTAATTTCATGATTTACAGTGTGTTTCCACTCACACTTACAGTGTCAGAGCTACAGATAACTTTTTTGGGTCATTGAGTTATGTACTCGCATGTGTTCATCTCATTTGGGTAATTTTCCTTTGAGTAACCAAATAAATTGTACTCGCCTCACTCAAACTCAATGGGGTATTTTGCCATTTTACATTGATTTTAAAAATATAATAAAGTTTAAATGTTAGTGTTTGTTATTTATATTTGATCTGTTAATGAAAAAACGATAAGAAAGACTGCAAGTTGTCAAGTTCATGTCCTGAAATAGAACCTCTTAATATACCTCAGTTATTATCTCTATCCACCGGTACACAAGCTAAGATTTGACGTTTTTGTGTGTACGCATGTAAGATCACATTTAGTGAGTATTTACAAAGATTCAAGCGTACTTGTACGCAATAGACTTAAAAGGAATTGAGTTTTCACATAAAATTTACGCAGATACACAGCTTATCTGTACCTGTCTAGTGTGCCTGTTGTTCCTATGTCTATTCCTACTATTATACATGCAACAAAGACATTGAAGTCGTTGTAAGTAACTCGAAATATGTGTAATCTTATCAGCTCCTGAATAACAAGGCCAAAAAAGAGTGAGTGAGCGAGTGAGTGAGTTTAGATTAGTTTAATGCTGCTTTAGCAATATTCCAGCAATATCACAGCGGGGAACACCAGAAATGTTCTTTACACATGGTACCCATAGGAAATCTTATCTGGGTGCAAATCATTAACCACTAGGTTACACAAATGTAGAAATTTTGCAGTACATTTTAATAAATCCAGCAAACAGATTTGTCATATTTTAATTTCTCTTATTTTTGTGAATTAAAAAGGAAAACAGAAATTCTTAAATCAATTCACATGTTCAAGGTTTGTTCTTGTAACCCTGTGAACTGGATTATTGTCATGCAGTTGTGATATAGGCTGACTATTGACACGTACACTCACTCACTCACTCACTCACTCTGATGTGTTCTCACTCACTCACTCACTCACTCACTCACTCACTCACTCACTCACTCACTCACTCACTCTGATGTGTTTCACTGTAGTTCCAGTACCTGCCTCTGTACCTGGAGTGGGCGCCTGTCGGGGTGTTCACCACGGAGTACAAGGCACCACCAACAGAGGAGATGGAGGAAGAAGAGGAAGAGACAGAGAAAGAACCTACAGCAGTAGACAAAGAAGAAATTAAAAAAGTGGTGTGTAGTCATATGGGAACCCATGGAATTGCAGTAATCAGTTCTTCCGTAGAACCTTAGATGAACTCTGAGGGAAACTATAGTCATTAAAATCCCATTCTGTATCCTGATGCGATAGCTCTGTGTTAAGATCTGTCATGTCCATGCAAGGCTGTGTCAGGTGATCCGTCATGCAAGGCTGTGTCAGGTGATCCGTCATGCAAGGCTGTGTCAGGTGATCCGTCATGCAAGGCTGTGTCAGGTGATCCATCATGCAAGGCTGTGTCAAGTGATCCGTCATGCAAGGCTGTGTCAGGTGATCCGTCATGCAAGGCTGTGTCAGGTGATCCGTCATGCAAGGCTGTGTCAGGTGATCCGTCATGCAAGGCTGTGTCAGGTGATCAGTCATGCAAGGCTGTGTCAGGTGATCCGTCATGCATGGCTGTGTCAGGTGATTCGTCATGCAAGGCTGTGTCAGGTGATCCGTCATGCAAGGCTGTGTCAGATGGCTGTGTCAGGTGATCCGCCATGCAAGGCTGTGTCAGGTGATCCGTCATGCATGGCTGTGTCAGGTGATTCGTCATGCAAGGCTGTGTCAGGTGATCCGTCATGCAAGGCTGTGTCAGGTGATCCGTCATGCATGGCTGTGTCAGGTGATCAGTCATGCAAGGCTGTGTCAGGTGATCCGTCATGCATGGCTGTGTCAGGTGATCAGTCATGCAAGGCTGTGTCAGGTGATCCGTCATGCATGGCTGTGTCAGGTGATTTGTCATGCAAGGCTGTGTCAGGTGATTCGTCATGCAAGGCTGTGTCAGGTTTTTCCATCATGTAGCTTGAATGCCTCCAATTTGTCGGTATTTACCACATCTCATAAAGTAAACTGGTCACTTCCAAATGGTAATGGTTGTGCCTTTAGATTATTGATAATGCATTTCCCCTCAAACATTTCTGATTGCCAGCTAACGAATATTTATGTTCTATGTTGGTTTTCTGTATGTAAAATTTCCAAATTCAATTTCTCAAATCATTTGAGTCTGAAGTCACAAGTGACATGATAATTGCTACAGAACACTTCTCCATGGTTTGATTTTGCATATTTAGACCATAATACATACAATATTAATCTTTGTCCCTGTTCATTTCACTACAAAATGCAACTGCCGTGGTTTGATTACGTTCAGATGAACACTGATGTGTTCCCTTCGTTTTCTGCATCATCGTCCAGTCACGTGACTTGCATCTGTTGATTGGAGTGGATGCCTCGTAGAGTTAGCTTAAGATCTAAACCGTCATAAACTCAATGCCTCCTACGTCATAGTATAGATTCATGTTTGTGTAAAATAATTGTATTAATGTTGCTCTAGCAAATATTGTTGTCAACAATGTTTCCAGGTTACGGAGGAAGGTGAATCTGATGACGAAGATGAGGAAGAGCGTACCCCAGGCTGTACCCTGTTTGTGAAGAACCTCAACTTCGATACGACGGAAGAAGACTTTAAGACGGTATGGGCCAATCTGACTTCAGTTGACCTGTCCTGAGAGGTCATGTGATATTCAGATGTTGCAAGTTGTTGTCCATAAACCTGTTTTTCCATTTTTTACTTGTTCCCAAAATGGCTTGATGGATTGAGCCGAAATTGTGTGTGCATGTTTGTTGCAACTTTTGTTTAATGGGAGTCACTGACATTTTCCTATTGGGTGAACTACAAGGCCATGAAAGCACTATTGTATATGTACCATGTCAAATATTCAGATTTTAATCACCAGTGTGTGGCATATTCTGGTTCAACAAAAAAATGGAGATTTTATTCCCTCTTTTTTTTTTTGTCTTTAGATGTTCGAGAGATGTGGAAATGTAAAATATGCGACGATATCCAAAAAGAAGGACTTCAAAAATCCAGGTCTGTTTCCATCTGCTCACTTACCCAGTATGGGGTTTAGGTTCACAGTCTCCACTGTATGTAGGTGAGCTATGGGCATAACTTGGGACTGGACATATCACAGTAACTGTAACAACTATGTAAATTTATGTACTTTGCTAGTTGATGAAGAATGATGACAAATTTTATTGATATACAACTACTTTTATTCTGTGAAAGGCGACGTTTCGACATAGATCTATGTAAAAGAAGTTGTATGTCCATAAAATTTGTCATCATTCTACTTTGTTAGTTCTGAACCGGTTCATTAAAAACATTTTATGCAGTGGGAGTCAGTGAATAAAACAATGTATGCAGTGGGGGTCAGTGAATATAACAATTTATGCAGTGGGGGTCAGTGAATAAAACAATTTATGCAGTGGGGGTCAGTGAATAAAACAATGTATGCAGTGGGGGTCAGTGAATAAAACAATGTATGCAGTGGAGTCAGTGAATAAAACAATGTATGCAGTGGAGCCAGTCAATAAAACAATGTATGCAGTGGGGGTCAGTGAATAAAACAATGTATGCAGTGGGGGTCAGTGAATATAACATTTTATGCAGTGGGGGTCAGTGAATAAAAACAATGTATGCAGTGGGGGTCAGTGAATAAAACAATGTATGCAGTGGGGGTCAGTGAATAAAACAATGTATGCAGTGGGGGTCAGTGAATAAAACAATGTATGCAGTGGGGGTCAGAGAATAAAAATGTATGCAGTGGGGGTCAGTTAATAAAACAATGTATGCACTGAAGTCAGTGAATAAAACAATGTATGCAGTGGGGTCAGTGAATATAACAATGTATGCAGTGGGGTCAGTGAATAAAACAATGTATGCAGTGGGGTCAGTGAATAAAACAATGTATGCAGTGGGGTCAGTGAATAAAACAATGTATGCAGTGGGGATCAGTGAATAAAACAATGTATGCAGTGGGGCCAGTTAATAAAACAATGTATGCAGTGAAAGTCAGTGAATAAAACAATGTATGCAGTGGGGGTCAGTGAATAAAACAATGTATGCAGTGGGGGTCAGTGAATAAAACAATGTATGCAGTGGGGGTCAGTGAATAAAACAATGTATGCAGTGGGGGTCAGTGAATAAAACAATGTATGCAGTGGGGGTCAGTGAATAAAACAATGTATGCACTGGGGGTCAGTGAATAAAAACAATGTATGCAGTGGGGGTCAGTGAATATAACAATGTATGCAGTGGGGGTCAGTGAATATAACATTTGTATGCAGTGGGGGTCAGTGAATAAAACAATGCATGGGGGTCAGTGAATAAAACAATGTATGCAGTGGGGAGTCAGTGAATAAAAACAATGTATGCACTGGGGGTCAGTGAATAAAACAATGTATGCAGTGGGGGTCAGTGAATAAAAAAATGTATGCAGTGGGGTCAGTGAATAAAACAATGTATGCAGTGGGCGCCAGTTAATAAAACAATGTATGCAGTGGGGGTCAGTGAATAAAACAATGTATGGCACTGGGGGTCAGTTAATAAAACAATGTATGCAGTGGGGGTCAGTGAATAAAACAATGTATGCACTGGGGGTCAGTGAATAAAACAATGTATGCAGTGGATTTAGTGAATAAAAACAATGTATGCAGTGGGGGGGGTCAGTGAATAAAACAATGTATGCAGTGGGGGTCAGTGAATAAAACAATGTATGCACTGGGGGTCAGTGAATAAAACAATGTATGCAGTGGGGGTCAGTGAATAAAACAATGTATCCACTGAGGGGGTCAGTGAATAAAACAATGTATGCAGTGGGGGTCAGTGAATAAAACAATGTATGCAGGGGGGTCAGTGAATAAAACAATGTATGCAGGGGGGTCAGTGAATAAAACAATGTGTATATTGCAGGTCAGTGTCTGTAACACAGGTCACTTATTCAACACAATATGTGTATTGCATGTTTGTTTATTAACAACATTGTGCTGGTCAGTTTATCAAATCTATGTTCTGCAGGTGAGTTTCTGTCGATGGGGTACGGTTTTGTGGAATACACGAGGAAGTCAAGTGCAGACAAAGCATTGAAGACATTGCAACATGCGAGTCTGGACGACCATCAGCTGGAACTGAAGATCTCCAACAGAGAGACCACGTATGTACACATGTACCATCCACAGTTGTCTCCTATTGAGTTGCTTGCAGTATCACCATTGATATTTAAGGATGCTGTTCTGGATGTAGTCCAGATTTATTGGCCACTGCCTGTTGACTAAATGCAAAACCTGCGGTGAAATCAGTTTACAACAAACTGACATGCTGTGATGAAACTGAAACTGAAATACGCCGACACACTCATGTACTAAATCATGCACATACACTCACACTCCCTCTCACACACAACTCATGCACTCACATGCTCACTCGCACACACTCTAACACTCATGCATTCACACACACACACACACACACACACCCATGCACTCACATGCTCCAGCATGCACACACTCCAACACGCACACACACCAACACTCACACACTCCCTGTTCAGAGTTTAAAGCCTTCTACCTCACAATATGACCAAAGTTTTAACACAAATGCTGATTATTGTCTTGTGTTTGTTGATTGGATGGCAGGCCTCTCATGTGAACTTTTTATTTCATAATAGCGTCACAAAAGAGTCCAACAAGAAAAAACAGAAAAGCACCAAGCAGAAATCATCCAAGATACTTGTCCGAAATATTCCATTCGAAGTCACACGGAACGAAATCTATGAACTGTTCAAGTATGTATTATATTGCTGGGATTCTGGATAATGATGTTGTCTAGAAAATGTATGTTTGTCACCTTGTGGGGTTCTTAGCCACTCGTCACGCCGAAGACCCGGGTTCGAATCCCCCAATGGGTACAAAGCCCATTTCTGGTGTCCCCCGCCGTGATGTTGCTGGAATATTGCTAAAAGTGGCGTAAAACCAAACTCAGTCAGTCAGTCAGCCCTAGCCACCAGACATGGATTCTTTCTCAACACATCAACAGGTGAATTCTCTGGGTTGTTTCTAGAAATAGTCACAGTCACACATGATAATCGAGAACTAACTTAACCAATGATAATCCATTTCTTGTGGTTTGTTGAGTATTGTCCACATATAGAGACTATACACAGTATTCTATGTTATGTAGAGTGTTTGGTGAGCTCAAGACTGTCCGGCTGCCCAAGAAGCTGAGCGGAACGGGATCACATCGAGGATTTGGGTTTGTCGACTTCCTCACCCGACCTGATGCCAAGGTAGGAAATTACGATTTAGGGTATATCGTATCAGGGTGGCTGTACACGTATTCAGGGCACCAGCGATGTGATGACTGACCCAGACTGGAACCCCTTGACCCCTAGCCCCTGAAGCCATATTGTTGCACCATCCTGGTATTGCCTGTATGTCACCCCTAGCACCTGAAGCCATATTGTTGTACCATCCTGGTATTGCCTGTATATCACCCCTAGCCCCTGAAGCCACATTGTTGCACCATCCTGATATTGCCTGTATATCACCCTAAAGGTGCAAGCCCCTGGCCTCTGAAGCCATATTGTTGTACCATCCTGGTATTGCCTGTATGTCACCCCTAGCCCCTGAAGCCATATTGTTGCACCATCCTGGTATTGCCTGTATGTCACCCTAAAGGTGCTAGCCCCTGAAGCCATATTGTTGCACCATCCTGATATTGCCTGTATATCACCCTAAAGGTGCAAGCCCCTGGCCTCTGAAGCCATATTGTTGTACCATCCTGGTATTGCCTGTATGTCACCCCTAGCCCCTGAAGCCATATTGTTGCACCATCCTGGTAGTGCTTGTATGTCATCCTAAAGGTGCAAGCACCTAGCCCTTGAAGCCATATTGATGCACCATCCTGGTATTGCCTGTATGTCTTCCTAAAGGTGCAAGCACCTAGCCCTTGAAGCCATATTGTTGCACCATCCTGGTATTTCCTGTATGTCACCTCTAGCCCCTGAAGCCATATTGTTGCACCATCCTGGTATTGCCTGTATATCACCCTAAAGGTGCAAGCACCTAGCCCTTGAAGCCATATTGTTGCACCATCCTGGTATTGCCTGTATATCACCCTAAAGGTGCAAGCCCCTAGCCCCTGAAGCCATATTGTTGTACCATCCTGGTATTGCCTGTATGTCACCCCTGGCCCCTGAAGCCATATTGTTGTACCATCCTGGTATTGCCTGTATGTCACCCCTAGCCCTGAAGCCATATTGTTGCACCATCCTGGTATTGCCTGTATATCACCCCTAGGTGCAAAGCCCCTGGCCTCTGAAGCCATATTGTTGCACCATCCTGGTATTGCCTGTATGTCACCCCTAAAGGTGCAAGCCCCTAGCCCCTGAAGCCATATTGTTGCACCATCCTGGTATTGCCTGTCACATCTCTGTGCAAGCACCTAGCCCTGAAGCCATATTGTTGCACCATCCTGGTATTGCCTGTATATCACTAAAGGTGCAAGCACCTAGCCCCTGAAGCCATATTGTTGCACCATCCTGATATTGCCTGTATATCACCCTAAAGGTGCAAGCCCTGGCCTCTGAAGTCATATTGTTGCACCATCCTGGTATTGCCTGTATGTCACCCCTAGCCCCTGAAGCCATATTGTTGCACCATCCTGGTATTGCCTGTATGTGCAAGCACCTAGCCCCTGAAGCCATATTGTTGCACCATCCTGGTATTGCCTGTATATCACCCCTCTAAAGCCACCTAGCCCCTGAAGCCATATTGTTGCACCATCCTGGTATTGCCTGTATATCAGGTGCCCCTAGCCCCTGAAGCCATATTGTTGCACCATCCTGGTATTGTCTGTATGTCACCCCCTAGCCCTGAAGCCATATTGTTGCACCATCCTGGTATTGCCTGTATGTCACCCCTAGCACCTGAAGCCATATTGTTGTACCATCCTGGTATTGCCTGTATGTCACCCCTAGCCCTGAAGCCATATTGTTCACCATCCTGGTATTGCCTGTATGTCACCCTAGCACCTGAAGCCATATTGTTGTACCATCCTGGTATTGCCTGTATGTCACCCCTAGCCCTGAAGCCATATTGTTGTACCATCCTGGTATTGTCTGTATGTCACCCCTAGCACCTGAAGCCATATTGTTGTACCATCCTGGTATTGTCTGTATGTCACCCCTAGCACCATTGTTGTACCATCCTGGTATTGTCTGTAGCCCTAGCCCTTGAAGCCATAGCCATCCTGGTATTGCCTGTATATCACCCTAAATCCAGCCCCTTGAAGCCATATTGATGCACCATCCTGGTATTGCCTGTATGTAGGTGTCACACCTAGCCCCTGAAGCCATATTGTTGCACCATCCTGGTATTGCCTGTATATCACCCCTAGCCCCTGAAGAATTGTTGCACCATCCTGATATTGCCTGTGTCACTCTTGCAAGCACCTATGAAGCCATATTGTTGCACCATCCTGATATTGCCTGTATATCACCCTGTGCAAGCCCCTGCCTCTGAAGTCATATTGTTGCACCATCCTGGTATTGCCTGTATGTCACCCCTAGCCCTTGAAGCCATATTGTTGCACCATCCTGGTATTGCCTGTATGTCACCCCTAGCCCCTGAAGCCATATTGTTGCACCATCCTGATATTGCCTGTATATACCCCTAAAGGTCAAGCCCCTAGCCTCTGAAGCCATATTGTTGCACCATCCTGGTATTGCCTGTATATCACCCTAAATGTGCAAGCACCTAGCCCCTGAAGCCATATTGTTGCACCATCCTGGTATTGCCTGTATATCACCCTAAAGGTGCAAGCACCTAGCCCCTGAAGCCATATTGTTGCACCATCCTGGTATTGCCTGTATATCACCCTAAAGGTGCAAGCACCTACCCCTTGAAGCCATTTTGTTGCACCATCCTGGTAGTGCTTTGTATGTCATCCTAAAGGTGCAAGCACCTAGCCCTTGAAGCCATATTGATGCACCATCCTGGTATTGCCTGTACATCACCCTAAAGGTGCAAGCACCTAGCCCCTGAAGCCATATTGTTGCACCATCCTGGTATTGCCTGTATCACCCTAAAGGTGCAAGCACCTAGCCCTTGAAGCCATATTGTTGCACCATCCTGGTATTGCCTGTATGTCACCCCTAGCCCCTGAAGCCATATTGTTGCACCATCCTGGTATTGCCTGTATGTCACCCCTAGCCCTTGAAGCCATATTGTTGCACCATCCTGGTATTGCCTGTATGTCACCCCTAGCCCTTGAAGCCATATTGTTGTACCATCCTGGTATTGCCTGTATGTCACCCCTAGCCCTTGAAGCCATATTGTTGTACCATCCTGGTATTGCCTGTATGTCAGGTGCAAGCACCCCTGAAGCCATATTGTTGTACCATCCTGGTATTGCCTGTATGTCACCCCTAGCACCTGAAGCCATATTGTTGTACCATCCTGGTATTGCCTGTATGTCACCCCTAGCCCTTTGAAGCCATATTGTTGCACCATCCTGGTATTGCCTGTATGTCACCCCTAGCACCTGAAGCCATATTGTTGCACCATCCTGGTATTGCCTGTATGTCACCCCTAGCCCCTGAAGCCATATTGTTGTACCATCCTGGTATTGTCTGTATGTCACCCTAGCACCTGAAGCCATATTGTTGTACCATCCTGGTATTGTCTGTATGTCACCCCCTAGCACCTGAAGCCATATTGCCATCCTGGTATTGTCATGTCACCCCTAGCCCTTGAAGCCATATTGTTGTAACCATCCTGGTATTGCCTGTATATCACTCCTAAAGGTGCCACCTAGCCCTTGAAGCCATTATTGTTGTTGTACCATCCTGGTATCCTGGGTGCATAGCCCCTGAAGCCTATTGTTGCACCATCCTGTCCTGTATGTCACCCCTGGCCCCTGAAGCCATATTGTTGCACCATCCTGGTATTGCCTGTATATCACCCTAAAAGGTGCAAGCACCTAGCCCTGAAGCCATATTGTTGCACCATCCTGGTATTGCCTGTATGTCAATCCCAAGCAGCTAGCCCCTGAAGCCATATTGTTGCACCATCCTGGTATTCCTGGTATCAATGCCTAAAGGTGCAAGCACCTAGCCCCTGAAGCCATATTGTTGCACCATCCTGGTATTGCCTGTATGTCACCCTAAAGGTGCAAGCACCTAGCCCCTGAAGCCATATTGCACACCATCCTGGTATTGCCTGTATATCTGTAAAGGTGCAAGCACCTAGCCCTTGAAGCCATATTGTTGCACCATCCTGGTATTGCCTGTATGTCACCCTAAAGGTGCAAGCACCTAGCCCCTGAAGCCATATTGTTGCACTATCCTGGTATTGCCTGTATGTCACCCTAAAGGTGCAAGCCCTAGCCCCTGAAGCCATATTGTTGCACCATCCTGGTGTTGCCTGTATATCACCCTAAAGGTGCAAGCCCCTAGCACCTGAAGCCATATTGTTGCACCATCCTGGTGTTGCCTGTATATCACCCCTAGCCCCTGAAGCCATATTGTTGCACCATCCTGGTGTTGCCTGTATATCACCCTAAAGGTGATAATTTCTTGCACTTCTATATGTACTTCAGTGATGATCAACAGAAAATGTTTTCAAGAATCCTGTTTTAAAATAAAGCTGTCAGCAGGTCGGTGAAGTATGGTCAGCGGACAACCCCGAGGTCCTTGCCTGTTGTGGAGCTTCACACAAAACAATATCATATAACTATTGTTACGAGTTATTCATTGTGCAACAATGTTTCACCTGTTATACATTATACCTGTAGCATCAGTGAGGGGCAGGGGTGTGCTCTAGTTAGACAGACTCTTGGAATGAGTTCCACATCCATTGTTTGATGTAATCGCCCTGTCTCCACATGTACAATATAGAACAAACTTTATTGATAACAACTCCTTTTATTTGTGAGTGCGACGTTTCCATACAGATTCAAGCATGCTTGACAATGGTGCAAGAATCTGTATCGAAACGTCGCACTCACGAATAAAAGAAGTTGTTATCCATAAAGTTTGTTCTGTATTGTACTTCCCAACTTCTAAAATGCCACTCAAAGAAGTTCCACCTGTACAATGTCGAGATGGAGACCCCACCTGCCTGTGTGTTTGTTCCAGAGGGCCTTCAATGCTCTGTGTCATAGCACCCACTTGTTTGGGCGTCGCCTCGTCCTGGAGTGGGCGGAGGCTGAGGAGACAGTGGATGATCTGCGGAGGAAGACGGCGGAGAGGTTCCATGATGGTAGGTAGATGACCTCCACTGACTACTGCTCCGTAGAGGTCATCATTAACTCCAACCAACAGACTTTCAGAGCTAATCTATCATGTGATAATCAAATGAAGTTATTTCTTTCCCTCGTAGAGTCGTAAATAGTTAGTCACTTTTCAGATAAAGATTATGGAAAACTTCATCGTACATTTATGAAAACAGTTTGAGTTTTGTACACAGTAAATGACAACAGTGGGAGCACTGAGGTCAGTTCATCCATGAAGATCCGGGTTAGAATATTGATCTTCAGTAACCTATGCTTGTCGTAAGAGGCGACTAACAGGATCGGGTGGTCAAGCTAGCTGACTTGGTTGACACCTGTCATCAGTTCCCAATGGATGCTCATGCTGTTCATCACTGGATTGTCTGGTCCTGACTCGATTATTTACAGACCACCTCAATATAGCTGGAATATTGCTGAGTGCGGTGTAAAACTAATTTCACTCACTCACTCATCCTTGACTTCATTATCTATGTCAGCAGCCTGTGTGTTAGCCTGTTGGTTCAAGCAGTCACTCATAGCACCATAGACTAAAGATTGAGAGCACACATGCACATTATTGTGACCTGTTTGTTTGATGTACTAATATATCTGCTCATAACAGTGTTACTTTCGTCAAAACTAGGCTGATATATTTCCTAGTGGTGTGACGATTCATCGATACGCATCGATGCATCGATTCATGGGCCGCCGATACAGTGAATCGATTCAAAGTTTTACATTGTCGTATATCCTGATACGATACTTCAAATGGGCCACAGTACATCGATGTTTAACTTTAAATATTGCCAAATCGCGATATCTGTCAAGAAAAAAGACACGTTTGATGATTAAAATATTTGCTTACTCATTTTTCCTTTATAAGTACACGTTTTCTCGAAAATTCTTGCCTCAAGAATTGTGTCAGACATAGCGCTCGCATGTTATTAACATTCACAAAGTCTGTGTATAAACTTCATTATCTCGTTTCCGAATAAACATTGACAAACGTTGGCGGAATTTGATGAAATACTATAAAAGGTTTTGTTTTGATCTTAAGGTGTTTTACAGTTGGTGTTAGAATTAAAGATTTATTATCGTGAATATATCGTTGTGACTATAATTTTAGTATCGTGATGTATCGTATAGCAGGTTGTATGCCAATACCAGCACTAATATTTCCAGATAAGCAGAAGAACAGGACTCTGCTTGCATTTGTTTTCTTTCAAGTGATCAATCCTTGAGACTGTTGTTGCAGCCAGTTCATATACACAACCTGGACGTCAATGTTGAATATAGATTTGTTTGTTTTGTTTGTTTGTATGTTGTTTAATGCTGCACGCAGCAATATTCCAGTTATATGATGGTCTGTAAATAATCAAGCAGGGACCAGACAATCCAGTGATCAACATCATGAGCTTCAGTCTGCAGATTTGTGATGTGATGACATGTGTCAACCAAGTCTGCGAGCCTGACCACCCAATCTTGTTAGTCGCCTCTTACGTCAAGCAGCAAAATTATTTTGTCATGATGTACTGACAGTTGTCATGTACTGATGTGTATTGATGATTATCATGATGTACTAATGTACTGATCATTGTCAACATGTACTTACTATTGTCATGTGACTGGTATTTACAGATGGGCCCTCCAAGAAACTGAGGAAGTCCTCCATCATGGAGGACCTGGCACCATCCTGAGCCTGACTGCAGCCTGCCGAGGTTCAGTGTACATAGACTGTACAGAAACCCGTGAGGAAGTGTATACGTGTACATAGACTGTATCAGAAACCTGTGAGGGAGCGTATACGTGTACATAGACTGTATCAGAAATAAACTCGAATGTGAACATGATGTGTCAAAGGGTTGTCAAATAAACTATTGCAGACACTGGTCCCTGTATACGTTTGTTCCTGCAGACACTGATCCTCACAGACTCTGGTCCCCACAGACTCTGGTCCCCACAGACTCTGGTCCCCACAGACACTGGTCCCTACAGACACTGGTCCCTGCAGACACTGGTCCCCACAGACACTGGTCCCCACAGACTTCGGTCCCTGCAGACACCGGTCCCCGTAGACACAGTCCCCACAGACACTGGTCCCTGCAGACACCGATCCCTGCAGACACTGGTCCCTGCATACGTTTGTCCCTGCAGACACTGATCCTCACAGACACCGGTCCCTGCAGACACTGATCCCTGCAGACACTGGTCCCTGCAGACACCGATCCCCGTAGACACAGTCCCCACAGACTCTGGTCCCCACAGACTCTGGTCCCCACAGACACTGGTCCCTGCAGACACTGATCCTCACAGACTCTGGTCCCCACAGACTCTGGTCCCCACAGACACTGGTCCCTACAGACACTGGTCCCTGCAGACACTGGTCCCCACAGACACTGGTCCCTGCAGACACCAGTCCCCGTAGACACAGTCCCCACAGACACTGAGACACCAGACCCCGGTCCCCCCCGCAGACACTGGTCCCTGCAGACACTGATCCTCACAGACACCGGTCCCCACAGACTCTGGTCCCCACAGACACTGGTCCCTGCAGACACTGATCCTCACAGACACCAGTCCCTGCAGACACCGGTCCCTGTAGACGCTGGTCCTCGCAGACACTGGTCCCTGCAGACACTGATCCCTGCAGACACCGGTCCCCGTAGACACAGTCCCCACAGACACTGGTCCCTGCAGACACCGATCCCTGCAGACACTGGTCCCTGTATACGTTTGTCCCTGCAGACACTGATCCTCACAGACACCGGTCCCTGCAGACACTGATCCCTGCAGACACCGATCCCCGTAGACACAGTCCCCACAGACTCTGTCCCCACAGACTCTGGTCCCCACAGACACTGGTCCCTGCAGACACTGATCCTCACAGACTCTGGTCCCCACAGACTCTGGTCCCCACAGACACTGGTCCCTACAGACACTGGTCCCTGCAGACACTGGTCCCTACAGACACTGGTCCCCACAGACACTGGTCCCCACAGACTCTGGTCCCTGCAGACACCAGTCCCCGTAGACACAGTCCCCACAGACACTGGTCCCTGCAGACACCGATCCCCACAGACACTGGTCCCTGCAGACACTGATCCTCACAGACACCAGTCCCTGCAGACACCGGTCCCTGTAGACGCTGGTCCTCGCAGACACTGGTCCCTGCAGACACTGATCCCTGCAGACACTGGTCCCCAGACACTGGTCCCTGCAGACAGACACTGATCCCTGCAGACACAGTCCCCACAGACACTGGTCCCTGCAGACACTGATCCCTGCAGACACCGGTCCCTGCAGACACCAGTCCCTGCAGACACTGATCTGTGCAGACACCAGTCCCTGCAGACACTGATCCGTGCAGACACTGATCCCTGCAGACACTGATCCCTGCAGACACCAGCCCCTGCAGACACCGGTCCCTGCAGACGCTGAGCCCTGCAGACACCAGTCCCTGCAGACACCAATCCCTGCAGACACTGAGCCCTGCAGACACCAGTCCCTGCAGACACTGATCCGTGCAGACACCGGTCCCTGCAGACACCAGTCCCTGCAGACACTGATCCGTGCAGGCACCGGTCCCTGCAGACACTGAGCCCTGCAGACACCAGTCCCTGCAGACACTGATCCGTGCAGACACCAGCCCCTGCAGACACCGATCCCTGCAGACACTGATCCGTGCAGACACCAGCCCCTGCAGACACTGAGCCCAGCAGACACCAGTCCCTGCAGACGCTGATCCCTGCAGACACCAATCCCTGCAGACACTGATCCCAGCAGACACCAGTCCCTGCAGACGCTGATCCCTGCAGACACCAATCCCTGCAGACACTGATCCCTGCAGACACTGATCATGCAGACACCAGTCCCTTCAGACACTGATCATGCAGACACTGATCATGCAGACACCAGCCCCTGCAGACACTGAGTCCTGGAGACACCAATCCCTGCAGACACTGAGCCCTGCAGACACCGATCCCTGCAGACACTGATCATGCAGACACTGATCCCTGCAGACACTGATTATGCAGACACCAATCCCTGCAGACACTGAGCCCTGGAGACACCAGCCCCTGCGGACACCGATCCCTGCAGACACTGATCATGCTGGCACCAATCCCTGCAGACACTGCTCCCCTAAGACACCGATCCATGCAGACACTGGTCCCTGCAGACACCGATCCCTGGAGACACCAGCCCCTGCAGACACTGAGCCCTTCAGACACCAGTCCCTGCAGACACTGATCCGTGCAGAGACCGGTCCCTGCAGACACCAGTCCCTGCAGACACTGATCCGTGCAGACACCGGTCCCTGCAGACACTGAGCCCTGCAGACACCAGTCCCTGCAGACACTGATCCGTGCAGACACCAGCCCCTGCAGACACCGGTCCCTGCAGACACTGATCCCTGCAGACACCAGTCCCTGCAGACACTGATCCGTGCAGACACCAGCCCCTGCAGACACCAGTCCCTGCAGACACTGATCCCTGCAGACACCAATCCCTGCAGACACTGATCCCAGCAGACACCAGTCCCTGCAGACGCTGATCCCAGCAGACACCAATCCCTGCAGACACTGATCCCAGCAGACACCAATCCCTGCAGACACTGATCATGCAGACACTGATCATGCAGACACCAGTCCCTTCAGACACTGATCATGCAGACACTGATCATGCAGACACTGAGTCCTGCAGACACTGCAGACCTGCAGACACCAGCCCCCTGCAGACACTGATCCCCTGCAGACACCGATCCCTGCAGACACTGATCACTGCAGACACCGATCCCTGCAGACACCGATCCCTGCAGACACTGATCATGCAGGCACCAATCCCTGCAGACACTGCTCCCCTCAGACACCGATCCATGCAGACACTGGTCCCTGCAGACACCAATCCCTGCAGACACCAATCCCTGCAGACACTGCTCCCCTCAGACACCGATCCATGCAGACACTGGTCCCTGCAGACACCAATCCCTGCAGACACCGATCCCTGCAGACACCAATCCCTACAGACACCAGCCCCTGCAGACACCAATCCCTGCAGACACTGATCATGCAGACACTGAGCCCTGCAGACACCTGTCCCTGCAGACACCGACCCCTGCATACACTGAGCCCTGGAGACACCAGCCTCTGCAGACACTGAGCCCTGCAGACACTGATCATGCAGACACCAGCCCCTACAGACACTGCTCCCCTCAGACACCGATCCCTGCAGACACTGGTCCCTGCAGACACTGATCCCTGAAGACACCAGCCCCTGCAGACACTGAGCCCTGGAGACACCAGCCCCTGCAGACACTGATCCCTGGAGACACCAGTCCGTGCAGACACTGATCCCTGGAGACACTGATCATGCAGACACTGATCCCTGCAGACACTGATCCCTGCAGGGACCAGTGTCTGCAGACACCAATCCCTGCAGACACCAGATCCCTGCAGACACTGATCATGCAGACACTGATCCCTGCAGACACTTATCCCCTCAGACACCGATCCCTGCAGACACTGGTCCCTGCAGACACCAATCCCTGCAGACACTGATTATGCAGACACTGATCCCTGCAGACACCGATCCCTGCAGACACTGGTCCCTGCAGACTCCTGTCCCTTCAGACACTGGTCCCTGCAGGCACTGGTTCATGTGCACAAAGGAGTTGACAATGTGAACATGCACACACGTTCAAGCGCCAAACAAAACGGGGTAGATTTTATACGCGCATCTCATGAGCCGTCAGCAGTTACCTCCCTTGCATCAGTGATCAATTTGAGTTCTTCGAGCTGTGGTAGTTTAAGATACGCGAACAAACAAAGCAGTCCCCCTACCTCTCTTTCTCGTGCGCTCCCTGCTTCTCTAACAAATATGCAATACTGAAAATTTACAGATATATATTTGAACATGTTAAAATGTGAGACTCAACTCAGCCACAGCCGCCTCAACAAATGACGGTTTCCTTGGGTTCCGTACATAATAATGAGTAACAAGATTCCCATGTGAGTTGTATATATCGAATATGCTTCAATAACGGCTCTATATGAACCAATGAATCTCAATTATGTGTTTGTTACATGCGGCCTTAATCTCTCGATCACACACCAGCTCACACCAGCTCGCTCGTTTACGAACGCACGACTCAAGTCACTGACCGGAGCTGGCTGGTGAAAATGGTTCTACAACATAAACCTCTACGACTATTTATTTTTCTATTTGTAGGCTTCAGTGCAACTGCAACAGTGTACAGGGACATTGAACTGGCCACTTCACAGCAGGGGAGGGGGGTGTGCCCATGACACACCCTTCGTGTGAGGCTGTACACGTTATAGGTGTGCCCGCCAGCTCATATCCAAACTAGTGCTAATTTTCGTTTTGGTGCTGGTGTTTTATTAAGTGTAAGTATCATGTAATCCCGTTGCCCTCTTCTAAACGGGTGTCTGGGGATTTCAGATGGACACTTAACGGTGGCGTCGTGGTGCTTTCTGACACCTCGTCATCTTCGTAGTTATAGTGCGCCGCCCCTCTCTCTCTCTCTGTCTCTCTCTCTGTGTCTCTCCCTGACTCTCTGTCTCTCTTTCTCTATCTATGTCTCTCTCTCTCTCTCTCTCTCTCTCTCTCTCTCTCTCTCTCTCTGTGTGTCTCTCTGTCTGTCTCTCTCTCTGTGTCTCTTTCTCTCTCTCTCTCTCTCTGTTCTCTGTCTGTCTCTCTCTGTGTCTCTCTGTCTGTCTCTCTCTCTCTGTGTCTCTCTCTCTCTCTCTCTGTCTCTCTCTCTCTCTCTCTCTCTCTCTCTCTCTCTCTCTCTCTCTCTCTCTCTCTCTCTCTCCCTTTATTGCATGAG